>NC_141884.1:17698699-17831175 GCF_030686135.1 Camelina sativa | reverse complement strand
GTTACACATGTGTTAGAAAACCAAATCAAATCTCTTATTAATTAAGTAAATTTGTGAAATCTTGTTGTGTTAATTAATTGCTCCTTGAAGTTCCATAATTTAATTGCGTAAAGTGGCTACATTATGTTGGCTTGGCGGCGCGTTCCAAGCTCCATATTTTATCTCTTAGTAATTTATTAAGTATCGTTGCTTGTTAGAAGTTATTTGAAGCTCCATATTTTTTTGCACAAAAAAAAAAAAGACGAAGCTCCATATTTCATCTCTTTATCACTCTTAATCAATTACGTTCTAGGGATTTGTCTTTTAATTATTGCTTAGTAATTTACTATTTTCTGCTTTGTTTGATTTCAAATCCCCTGTATATTAAAAGAGGAACATTCTTGAAGAAAAGCTAACGTATCGTTGCCAGAGAGATCTGTGCCCAATTTATTACTTGTCCTTAATATTCTACTAGGTACCAACCCGTCCTATGTGCGGAATAAATCGATTTAAATAAAATATTATGAGCAAAATTATTATTTGAGATTTAAGATTTATTTTGTGTAAAACAAAATATGTAAGTAGAATTTTTCAAATTTGCGTTTACTTTTATTAAAATACGTTTTACCCGTGAAATATTTGAACTTGGAAAAGAATTTTAAGGTGGTGTAGAAATTTTTGATGTGTTTTTATATTATGAGCAAAATTATTATTTGAGATTTAAGATTTATTTTGTGTAAAACAAAATATGTAAGTAAAGTTTTTCAAATTTGCGTTTAATTTCGGTAAAATAAGTTTTACCCGTGAAATATTTAAACTTGGAAAAGAATCTTAAGGTGGTATAGAAATTTTTGATGTGTTTTTATATTATGAGCAAAATTATTATTTGAGATTTAAGATTTATTTTGTGTAAAACAAAATATGTAAGTAAAGTTTTTCAAATTTTGCGTTTACTTTCGGTAAAATACGTTTTACCCGTGAAATATTTGAAGTTGGAAAATAATTTTAAAGTGGTGTAGAAATTTTTGATGTGTTTTTGTGTTTCTAAAAATCAAATTCACATATTTTATATTTAACATTATCATCTACATCACTATACCATTAAATAGATAAAAAAAATTACTTTTTAGACTAATTGATTTAATTTAAACTAATCATAAGTTTAAAAAATGAAATGAGAAAAATATATAAAAGTGGTAAATAAATGAATAATTTATTTATAATAATTAAATATGTTATAAAATTGATAATTAAATACATTTCTGGATTTTAATTGTTGATTAAAGTGTCATGAGCTCTGTAACACTGACACATTAGCTTTTTTTTTAAGTGTGCTTCTCTATTAATATATAGGGGATAATATTACATAAAACTGTCATTGCTATTCAATTTATTTATATACACAATTTTTGTTCCTATAAATTCTAAAATTGGTAAATATTAATAAATATTATCCTCTACATGTTTTAGAAATTATTTTCAAAACCTATGTATTATAATATAATAAAAAATTATAACATGAGATGTTAAAAATATATATTTAAATCATATTTTCAAAAATATAAATAATATTATTTCTTATTGTTTAAATTTTTTTGACTAAAAAAAATTGAAATTAATTTTGAATAATAGATATTGGAAAATTCTTTAAAAAACAATTTGATGGCATCTTAAATTTATTTTAAACTATAAAATATTTAAACTTATGCAAATCCTAATTTTCAATTTTCCATATAGAAAATTTCTGATATATAAAACTAAACGTATATTAAAGATTCCTTAATTTCAAAATTAACAAATTAAAAAAATATAAAATATTATATATATTTTAATATTATTTTTTAAAGATTTTGAGGGACGGGTTATTATAGAGTATAGCTACCGGGATAGGTTTAACCCGCTTAAGAATTTAGGTCATTCGTTTTGAGAAGTTTTAATCTTTTTGATGGTTTTTTATCTGTTTTATAATTTACAAGTTTTATACAATTCTGATTAATCACTGATTCAGTAAACGTTAGATTCGGGTATGTTGTTTTGTGAATCTGAATTTTGTGCTAAAACTTTTATTATTTCAAAAATCACAAACTGGATGAAACCAAACTAATATAAGTTTGAACTGTAAATGATTTAACAAATAATTATATTTATAAATATAACTCTATGTGTACATAATATATTACAAACCTTATAGTAAACATAGTTTTTAAAATCAATCACGCACATACGTGCGGATCCGTACCTAGTCTTGTTAGTATTTTGCATCTTTTTCCTTTTATTTTATTTTGCCTCTAATTTAAGTTTTCATGTGTTAGAAAACCAAATCAAATCTCTTATTAATTAAGTAAATTTGTGAAACTTTGGTGTGTTAATTAATTGTATCTTGAGGTTCCATAATTGAATTGGTGAAAATGACTATAATATAGTTACTTGGCGGCTCGTTCCAAGCGAAATCAGCTTTTTTTTGTACTCCTTTTAATCTATATAAATAATTTGATCAATTAAAACCGAACAAAGCAGAGAAGACAAAAAAATTTAAATGAGTTTGACCATTTCAGACTTCTGAAATCTACATTGTAATAATGAGCTATCGGCCAGCTGCGGATAGCTATCAGCCAGCTATCGTCAGTTCGACCAGCTGCAAGTCTGCTGCCACTAGCTCGATCAGCTGCCAAGGAGCTCGACCTAGCTCGGCCAGCTGGACGGTAGTGGACAGTGTACAGGTCAGCTGGAGAGCTCAGGGTGGTCATGGGACGCGGTGACCGAACAGGCGTGACCGAACGGACATGGACGGATGGACATGACCAAACAGGCACGGCCGGACAGGCACAGCCGAACGTACACGATCGAACGTGTGCGATCGAAGAATCTTGATGGACAGGTACCTTTTGG
Organism: Camelina sativa; assembly: GCF_030686135.1. Classification (NCBI taxonomy): domain Eukaryota; kingdom Viridiplantae; phylum Streptophyta; class Magnoliopsida; order Brassicales; family Brassicaceae; genus Camelina; species Camelina sativa. The sequence goes on along the minus strand of NC_141884.1, from coordinate 17,828,307 downwards.
GGCCTAGACTTTGGCCAAGACCCTATAAATAGAGGGTGTTACCTTCATTTCCAACACCACCATCGTCCATCCATCATCCATCAATTCCTAAGAAGAAAAGGGGATGCGGCTCGGCGAGTACTACTGTACATCGTCTGAACTGATGCGCACGCTACCTCTCTATCAACGGTACGATGAGACGAGCGACGATTCAACAATCGGGTCAAACCGGTCGAAGGATAAGCGGCGGTTCGACCATGGAGTTGGACTGATTGCAGGATGATCGACAGTTCGATCATAGCGTCGGACCAATCGAAAGGTCATCGACGATCTGCGTCAATGGATGGATCGATCGAGGATTGACTGGTGATCCAATCGCTAGTCGGATCGGGTGATCCAAGGATCGACGATACGAGCCGTAGGTTAGATTGATCGGTCAGGTGGTCGGCAAGTTAGTCGGAAGTATCGGCCCGGTCAGTGGTTGATCGGCGATTCGATTATGGGTTCGGATCGTTGGATCGACCAGGCTCTGATACCAAGACCGATGAGTTGACCGAGGTATCACGGTACGTCCGGTACCAAGCTTCGGACACGAGTGGTATGGGAAGCCGATAGCGCAATCGATCACCATGAGCCGAAGGGACTATAAGTCCCCCATCCCTAATATGTGCAAAGTATGTGGGGTTGGTTGGTTGTATGGCTAAGCACAAAGAGATGGGTCAAGGTTAATATGATATTCCGCTGCGTATAAGGTTTAAGAAGCAAGGCCGCGAGCCAAAGCTAAGTAAATGATTCAATGAATATTCGGCCGGAATAGGGGCCGAATGGAAGCCGTGACCGGGGACACCGAGAGGTCCGGGTCGGGGTATATCACCCGTGAGCCCATCCATATCTGACAGGTTGTTTGCTACGTCCAGTAGGCTTTAAATACTTGTTTACCGTCCGTACAAATCACCACATGATCTTTTCCTGTGTTTTTTCCTCACTAGCACAATTCCGACAATCACTTCCCGGACGGTCACCCATCCTGAGACTATTCCAACTCAAGCATGCTTAACTCTAGAGTTCTCTCATGACACTTGACCGAAAAGATAAGTGTACTTTTGGTGACATAGGTGTGCAAATCAATTCTTTTAAACCTCTTTACATGTCCCTAAAATTGGGGTGTCACAACAATTGATTGCAAGACCATTGATCATGAGATCAAAACTCCCAACCTGTGTATGGGGACATGCCATCTTGGATGCAGAAGCACTTATTCGGATAAGACCAAGTGCATATCATATGTAATCCCCTTTACAGTTTGCATTTGGTCGAGAACCAAATATATCCCATCTAAGGATTTTTGGTTGTGCGATATATATCTGCGTATAACACCTTCACAAAATACAAAGATGGGATCACAAAGAAGGTTGGGTATATATACTGGTTGTGATTTTCCATCAATTATAAGATACCTAGAACCACAGACTGATGATGTCTTTACAACACGTTTTGCCGATTGTCATTTTGAAGAAAAAGTTTTCTCGGTTCTAGGGGGAGAAAATAAACAAGTAGGAAAATATATCAAATGGTGTGTACCATCTTTGTTACACCTTAATCCTCCTACAAAGCAGTCCGAAATATAAGTTCGACGAGTCATACATGTGCAGAGTATTGCAAATCAACTTCTTGATGCATTTGATGATACCAAAACAATAACTAAATCATATATACCAGTTGAAAATGTTCCTGCTAGAATTGAAATACCACAAGAACGTGGATAAGCAGATGATACACGAGAGTCTATAACACGTTTGAAGCGTGGTAGCCTAGTTGGTTCTAAGGATAATAATCCTAGAAAAAGAAAAGAATTTGAAAAGCATGATATACCCCAAAATAGCAGAAAGCATTTTGGAAGAAATGAATCATGAGTCTAATGAAATTATTGAGCATCATGAGCCTAAAGAAAATCATGAACTTTCTATCAACTATATCCATAATGGAAATATATGGAATCGAAATAAAATCGATGATGTTGATGACACTTTCTCGTACCTTGTTTCATGGGAAATAGATGAGAAAAGTGAGGATCTAGAGCTAAAGTATGTATATGAATGTCAAAGAGACATGACTGGACAAAATGGAAAGATGAAATACAAGTGGAACTTGACTCGCTTAATAAACGAAATGTATTCGGACCTATTGTACTCACGCCTGAAAATGTGAGACCGGTTAGATACAAGTGGGTATTCATTAGAACAGGAAATGAGAAAAATGAAATTACGAGATATAAGGCTTGTCTTGTAGCTCAAGGATTTTCTCAAAGACCTGGGATTGATTATGAGGAAACATATTCCCATATTATGGATGCAATATTGTTTAGATTTCTAATGAGTCTATTAGCTGGCGAAAATCTAGGCATGCGTCTCATGGATGTAGTTACACAATAATTATATGGATCATTAGATATTGATATCTATATGAGAGTTCCTGATGGATTTAATATGCCAAAAGTATTAAAAGCTTAGTCCAAAGAGTTATGTGCAATAAAGTTGCAAAGATCATTAGATGGGTTAAAGTAGTATGGACGTATGTGGTATGATCGTCTCAGTGAGCATTTAACAAAAGAAGAATATGTGAATAATCCTATATGCCCATGTGTTTGCATTAAGAAAATAAACTCCGGATTTGTGAAAATCGTGGTATATGTTTATGATCTTAATATAGTCGGGACTCCTCAGGAAATACAGAGCCATATTAAATCAAGTAGCAGAATTCGTAAGAATACAGAGCCAACTCTCTTATATGAGAGCAATATTGCATGTGTTGCTCAGACAAAGAAAGGATATATCAAAAGTGACAGAACCAAACATATCCCTCCAAAGTTCTTTTCATACACCCAAAAACTCGTGAAGAACAAAGACATTAAAGTAAGATATATTCGATCATCCGAGAATTCTGCAAATCTCTTCACAAAATCATTACCCAGGAATACATTCAGGAAACATATCCATAACATTGTACTCTTTTTACCTTACTAAGATTTTTCTCATTGGGTTTATATCATATCTTTATAAAGAATGATGTAATTCCTTTCAAAAAGATTTATTCAGAGACTATAGGATTATATAAGGAAAACAAATATACACAATATATAGAAAGCGTTGACAGAGGAGATAAGATGATATGACAAAGACTCACTCAGAAAATAGTTAGGAACTAACATGAAGTCTTTCTTTGAAGTTTAGAATCTCACTTTCTGAATTATATTCATCTCTGATAACCCAAATGACATAGTGTTACATACGATCGAGCATGAAATATCATAGGAGACCTATCCAACTCCTAGAACAGAAGGTGCAATACAGCTCGTAGTCAAATATATTTTTGTGGCTCATCAAAATATTGGACCGCAACCAATGGACATATAGCTTGTTCTGTTTCTTAGACTAAACTGTGGAATCAGGGTTTGGCCATATGAAATGTGATTATATAGAAATTAATTCTTGTGGTTAGAATTGAAATAACCATAGAGATCCTTGTGCAATCTCGAGTAGTTGTACTTTGATCTAGGAAAATAACAAATAGAGAAATTATCCTGATGTAATTATTCTTTGCTATTAAGCTAAGAGAACTTTTCTGTGCACCCATGTTTAGCGTTTTGGCAATGGACAATGACTGCTTCGACAAATCTATCCATTATTCTAGATCAATAGTTATTCTCCTGATTTAGAATAATGGAGAGAATTATGGAAGCCGTAATTGCCCCTTGCCCAAAAGCTAAACATGAATGCAGAGAGAAGTCTCTTATGGCGATGAATTCATTCATCAAAAGGATTGTTATTCCTCACTGTGCTATTGTCCTAAACCAAACTGCAACTACTCGAGCATGTACAAAGATCTCTCCGGTCATTACATTGCTAATTACAAGGTGGGATTCAACTGTGTGTGTTTATATATATATATATATATATATATATTGTCTTGTGGGAAGGTTGTTAAAGGGTGGGGACCAGGGTTCGAGGAACATATGGTGCACCGCAACCGCAAACGCTTACGGGAAGCAGCTTTTGGAATTCAGTGGTCTAGAGAGACTGGGAGCGGTTGAGAGCGATTGGAAGCGGTTTGTGTGATTGACACCAATCGCTAGCAACCGCTACCACCCGCAAACACAGTGTTTGCAGGAGGTAGCGGGAGAACCAGTCAACACCTTAATGGCAATTGATGTTAAGTGGAACTAATATACAAAGACGCAATCATGGGGTTTTATCCTGTAAAACAACTACACTAGATTCTGAAAAAAAAACAAATCATTCATCTCGAAAAAATATACTCCGCACTGAGAGATATTATATCAAACCCCAAATTGATGTACAACAAAGGCCTCCCCTGTTGGGCCGGTCATTGAATTTTGGTGGCCTAAAGCATAGAAAAATAATTTTGTTTATTATATAAAATTAATATTTTTTTCACTACAATACTAAAATATAATTAAAAACATGAAAAAATGTAATAACAATCTAAAATTTAATTTTTCTAACTTTTATTATAGCAAATACTCGGTAGACATCATTGCTAATCAAAAGTAGTTGGTAATAATGTATTATTATAATAAAATAAAAATTAAGGAGAAGAAGTAATTTCGATGTTCTTGTATAAAATTTTAGTTTTGTTTGAATATTATAATATCTTCAAGTCAAGTTAATTCAAATTTTTGTAGAAAAAACAAAAACCAAAACCTACAAATAAAAAGCAAAAAAAAAAAGAAAAAAAAAACTGTAAACAAACTAGCAGAGTTGAAGGCTTGAACCCCTGACTTGCCACATAATTGCATGATACAGACCTGCCTAATCTCTGAAATATGTGTCGCTAAAACATTTACTATATGATGCGGCCGAAAGCAATTGCTTTGCCTACTTTAGGGGTGGGCCGGCACTGCCTGTTGTCTCCCTCATAAGCCATTTTCATGCATTTGATGCCTCTCTTCTCCTTTCTCCATTCATCCTCTCACTCCAGTTCCTTGAGAAATTCAATGTTGTCCACAAACACCTGCAAAGCGGAAAGTCGCAAAACTCAAAACGCGAAATTCACAGCTCTTTCCATCATATATGAATCTATCTCAACAGCAATACTAAAGTGACCAAAACCAGCGCTGACATCATACTTGTCAACTCCATAATCTGCAAACAAACTTATATTAAAAAGGGCAAGCCAACAACACTCTGGGTCATGAGCATAAAAGCGGGAGTCATAGAGTTCTTCTGTTCTTTTGTTTATGCTTTGAATACCTCAGAGGAGAGGAGGGTTCTTTGGGATGAGCTTCATTGTCATCATGATTCTCCATTGTTCGATAATAAGCCATGGATGATTTGTGGAGATTTTAATGATATTTGGGCAAGTGGAGAACATTCAAATCATGATACTCGGCAGTTTAACACGTTGGGGATGCGAGAGTTTCAGGATGTGGTGTGGCATTGTTCACTGACAGATTTAGGCCATCATGGCCCCCTCTATACTTGGTGTAACAAGCGAGATGAGGGTCTTATTTGTAAGAAGTTGGATTGAGTTTTGGTAAATGAACATTGGGGAGATTGGTTCCCACACTCTTATAGTGTGTTTGAGGCTGGTGGATGTTCTGATCATGTCAGAGGTCGGGTTGTTTTTGAGGTTGTAGCAACTGGTTGCCGCAAGCCGTTTAAATTTGCAAATGTTTATCCAAACTCCCTCAGTTTCAGGAGGTGGTTGCGACTCATTGGAATGCCACGTCGCCCTTGTTTCCATCCACTTCTGCTTTATATTGCCTCTCCAAGAAGCTTAAAAATTTTAAACCAAGTTTGCGTTCTTTGGGCAAAGAACAACTTGGGGATTTATCAAAAAGAACACACGAGGCTTATGACAATCTATGTGAGAAGCAGACTGCTACTCTAACGAATCTGACATAGCAGTCACTGGAGGAGGAGACTACTGCCTACACCTTGTATCTTGCTGAGCTAGAGGAAGGTTATCTTAAACAAAAAAGCTAAGCTTTATTGGCTTAATGTGGGGAACATGAACAATGCTTATTTTCATAAAGTGGTGAATATTCGAAAAATGCAGAATTCAATTCGTGAGCTTCGAGGTCCTAACGGGGAACTTTTGCGAACTAGTAGTGAACTTAAGGGCGAGGCAGAGAGGTTCTTTAAGGACTTTCTAAACCAACAGCCGAGTGACTTTGTTGGAATGTCAGTAGAGGAGCTTCAGGATCTGTTACCTTTCCGCTGTCAGGATGCAGATCGGGACATGCTTACAAAGCCAGTAACTTCTGATGAAATTCAGCAGATCCTTTTTGCGATGCCAAGTAACAAATCTCCGGGGCCTGATGGTTATACAAGTGAGTTCTTTAAGGCTTCTTGGTCCATTATAGGCAATGACGTTGTTGCAGCCATTCAGTCGTTTTTCATTAAAGGTTTTCTTCCCAAGGGTTTGAGTAACCCCGTTCTCGCTCTTATACCAAAGAAGGATGAGGCTATTGACATGAAAGACTATCGGCCAATCTCTTGCTGCAATGTGCTGTATAAGGTAATATCCAAAGTTTTGGCTAACCGTCTCAAGTGTCTTTGTAGTGACCCTCACCAAGGGCAAATATCCCAAAATAAAAGATCGAGAAAATGACTTGGAAAAGACCCTAAGAAAGAAGAAAAAGAAAAATAAAGGAGAACGACCGAGGGAATTACGAGGAAAAATTTGTAAGTCGGAGAATAACCAAGCCAACACTGGAGTAATAGGATGCGCGATCGAGACCTTAAGACCGATCGGGAGTTGGAATAGTCGGTCAGGTATCGAGAAAATTAACCGAGAGTGCCGAGAAAATTGTCCGAGACGTATCGTCGAGACATCCGAGACGTGTCGTCGAAGCGTCTGCAGACATATCGTCGAAGCATCCAGGACATGCTGCCAAAGAGACCGATAGCATCCGAGAGACCGAGAAAGCTGATCAAGAAATGTCGAGAGGACCGAGAGGCGTGACCGAACGAGACGAGAAACGCCGGGAATTGTCGAGAGATGGATTTTGCCGAGAGAAACAAGAATCAATTTTTCTCTCATAAAATGGACCAATCAAATTACATGCATTATCATGCACTAATAAAACCGAGTTAGTGGGCTTAATGGCGATTAGCGATTGGAGAGTGCTAATCACGCTCCACATGCAAGCAAGGAGGAAGCCATGTGTCAAAATGCACTAAGGGAGAAGAGGGAGAGTTCGAGCCTATAAATAAAGGGTGTGAGACTTCATTGTTTCATTTTCTCTCATTTCTCTCATTCCTCAAACACTAAAACACTTAAGCTTATCTCTCAAAGTCGAGAGAGAGATCGAGAGAGAGTTCATCGACTCTTGTGTCGAGAGAAAATCAAGAAGAGAGGGTTATTGTGCCGAGAGAGATTGCCGAAGAAAGACGAGAGAGTGATTGTCGAGAATTATCACTTTGTCGAGAGATTCTGTCGAAGAGTTCATCGAGAATAGACGAGGATCGTGTCGAAGAGATCGCCGAGAAGAACCGGTGATAGTGTCGAGAAAGAAAGATCGAGAGCGAGACGTATTTTGCGATCGAAGAAGGTCGAGAGCGAGACACGGTTTACGGTCGAGAACGAGCGAGAAAAGATAGTGGTTGTGGATCGAAAGCGGACGAAGAAGCGGAAGCTGTTCGACGTGAAGAAGGTGGATATTGTCTGATCGAGTGGTGCGGTGAAGTCCGGTAATCGTCGACGTTTGCGTAAGAGGTGAGTCTGCGGTAATGCATGTAGAGTAGATGCATGTTGTTTTGGTTAAAAGTTGATGCATGCAAATATGGTAGGATTCAAGTTAGAATCACCATGTGAAAATGAACAAGTTGCATGATAAGTAATTTGGACTCACTTAAAATTTGGTTAAGAGGATTGCATGCACGATGAGACTTAGTCAATTTACTAGCAATATTTCTTGCTTAAAATTGGTTGCATGCGTGATTAAATTGGCTAAGTTCATTTGAAAGTTTATTGCATAAATTCATGTGAGGTTAACGTGAATGCATAAACGAATTTAAAGGATTTAAAGGGTTAAATCGAATGAACTTGTGTGAGGAATTGGACTAAAGAGGATTTAAACGGTTAAATCAAATTAGTTGCATGCATAAATAAATAAACTTGTTGCATTAGTTGCTTAAGTTGATTAGATTAGTTGCATGCATGTAGATTAATCATAGGTTGCTTGAATTGTTATTCTTGTTACTTGATGATTAATGCATGTACTCTTGCTTGAAGTTTCTCGCTTGTTTATGCTTGATTTTCTTGCTTGAGTTGTTGTTGGTATTTTAGCGAGTCTCTTGAATTTGTTTCTTGAGTCTTAGCTAGAATAGTGTGTCGATCTTCTGTTCCAAATGTGGATGTCTCGCGAGAGTTCTTGATGACCATTCGTGCGGGACAAAGTCACGGCTAGCTAGCTACTAGCGTGACCGCTTCATGATGATGTAGCGTATTGGTGGACTCGTGCTGGTGACCTTTGTGGTATCGGCATGGGAGACGTTGGGGCAACAGTTTAGATTATCGAGGGCCCATAGGTAAAAGAGTCTAGGTTATTTCAAGTACTCCTTGTTATATTCTAGACGTCTTTGCGTGTTGGTAGGAGAAGGAGTCTAGGATATTTCAAGTGTCCCTTGTTTATTCTAGTCGTCCTTGCGAGCCGTATAGAGATAAGAGTCTAAACTCCTTTAGTCGTCTTTCTCTGTGAGTAGCGAGTCTAGATCATTCGAGTCGAGTCGTTTTGATCTAACTTCTCTCTCTTGTTTGTTGTTGTTTTGCTTCCGCTATTGTTTCGGCTGCGTTGCTTTGATTACTTGCTAACAGTTTGCGTTGCTTGTTTTCTTTTCTTGCCAGGGCAGTTGGGTTGGGGGAAAGTAGAATCCCGTATAGGTGAAAAGGGTACCCAGGCTCACTGAGTAATCTTAGATTACTCATTATATTATTTTTGTCTTGTAGGGAAGCCTAAGTGAGTCTATAGCAGGAGCAAACATTAGGGTACCGGATAGGGTTTTCTTGTGTTCTTTGTAAAACCCTATATTTTCATAAACAGTTATGTAAAAATTACCCGACTATCTTTATCTATTGTTTTGATGATTTATTTTCGATGAAATATTTTATTAAAGTAATATATACAGTTTTCAGGGAAAGCATGGCAAGTTGCAAATGATATTCGGCCTAGTCCGGGCTAAGACAACGCACCAGGCCACAAGGGTTGCAAAGCCTAAGTAGTCTCGGTTGCGGGTGGAGTTGTGCCAGGGAGGACCGATCGGGAAGTCTGCAGCTTCCTTCCCTCGACCGGATCACCTCGGTGCAGTTCCACAAGTGGCGTCCCATGGCTGTCCGATGGCCTTCGTGATCATAGAATGGTTCGGGGGCGTTACAATGGTGGTATCAGAGCGGTGTTTTCGAAACCGCGAGCACTTGTGCATTTCAAAGTTTTATCGAGTAAATGTCTCGCAAAAACACAAAGATTTTATCCGGTTGTTTGCTTGTCTAGTTTAAGTTGAACCTTAGAATGGACTAAGCATCTCACCTTGTTTCTTGTGGGTTTTAGATGTCTTCAGGTGATTCAGGTTGCGGGGATGGTTCAGGAGATGAGGGGCCGAGACATGAGGATTGTGGGCATCATAATGGGTTCTTGTCGACGGAGTCAGAAAGCAGTCAAGAGCCAAATGATTTGAATGATTAGTATGAGGACGGGGTGTTTGACGCTGACAACACCAACTTGTCTATCGAGACTGATCCGTCCGCGTGTTTAGAGGAAACAGAGGAGTTGGAAGCTGATCAAGATGACCAGACTATCGTATTGGAGATTGGTGAACCAAGTCGTCTCCAAGTTCGAATGGATGCGCAAGGAAAGTTTGAAACTGTTCCTGTTGGAGATCATGGAGAGGCGGAGGTGGAGCTCGCTGATAAACTACAGAAATTGCTGTTGGATCTTGTGGAAGATCAGGGTGACGATATCAATCCCGAGAATTATATGAGAGAGTACCCGGAGGCAATTGATAAAATCCTAGACTTCTTGACGGATGTGTATGTACCGGAAGAAGAAGGTGCCACTAGTGGTGCAGGAGTTGTACCTGAGACCGGAGGTACCAGTGGGGAGCAACCTGCGGAGGAGAGACTAGAGACGGTTGCAAGGATTCTTCTGATGTTGAATGAGATGCGCTCACTGGAGAGAGAAAACGAAGGTGATGGTAAAGTTGTGGTACCAGAAGTAAAGAGAGGAGAGAATCCAACCGATGGAGACCCTAAGATCGGGGAATCAACGACCAGAGAAGTGGAGGTGATCGACCTCTTATCGAGTGACGACGAGGGGATTCCAACTTTTGTAGTGGAACCAAGGAGTGATCAAGACCCAATACCGAGAGATCGAGATCAAGAAGCTGATGCGAGTATGGAGCCTGGAGAGGACGCGAGGTGGAGAGCTAGTACGAGCCAAGTTGCGAGAGACCAAGCTGGACCAAGTCAAGTACGGCCAGATCAAGTTGTACCAGACCAAGAGGAGCCAAACCAGATTGTGCTAAGGCGCAATAGTCCCATTCAAGCCATACCTTTGAGGATGGAGTTACCGGGACAAGAAGAGGAACCGATAGACCCAGATTTGGAAAGGATCGCTAGAATGGTAGAGCTAAGGAGGTTGAACCGAGAGCAAATAAGACTCGAGATAGGAGAGAGTTGCTCAAGTTCGAAGAGGCTGAGGATGTCTTACCAAGAGTTTCAACCAAGGGAGCGACCAGAGACGCGGCCAGTGACCTTTCAACCGAGAGGCAGGCTGAGAGTGAGAGCCACTGCTCGGAAGAGGGTGGTGTATCCGAACCAAGTCCACATGCGAAACCAACCCTACTGCAAGCTGTGCGAGGGCATTGGACATTGGACCAGGAATTGTTGGAGGACGTCGCTTAGGCGTATGTGTGCACCGGAGAACGCGGAATGCGATTAGTGTTGGGTGCAAGGGCACTTTTCCTATCGCTGCCCTAACCCTGACCGAATTAGATATTGGAGGCGGTGTGAATCGTGTGGAGACCGGGGCATTTGAACAATCACTGTTGGAGAGCAAGACCGAATCGTCTGATATTCCCAGAACCAAGTAGCTGTACCGAGTGCGGTGGAAGTGGACACTATCCCCATAGCTGTCCATATCGGATTGTGCGCGAGAGACTGAGCCCAACCAGTCGATTTGAGGAGACGGGAGAGAACCCGATAGGACGAATTGATCGAGTGGTAGTGAACTCGACAGATCAAGCTGGAACCTCAACGTCTACTGCCTCTACCTCAACCGCATCTCCCGCTGAACCGCCACCTGATGAGCCAGCTAGGGAGTGTGTGTGCACGTGCGAGGCGTGTACTAGGCTCAGGAACCAGTAGAACTTTTGGGAGTAAGGGAAGTTCTTTTTGGGGTTTATGTGTAAGGGTTGGATAGTTTTCTTTTTTTTTCTAGACCTAACCATGTTGTGTTTGTCTAGGATCCAAACCCTTAAGATTATCGGCTAGGAGGTGTAGAACCTTCGTATCTTGTGTAAAAGTACTTTGTGTTCTCTAGCCGTATTGCGGTGTTGTTTGTTGTGGTGATATTTAACTGCTTGCTAATCTTTGCTTGTTTGAATTATTTGCTTTGATTGTTGCTTGAGTTTTATAGGTTGCATAGTTAATTATTTGCATAATTAGCTTGCATGCAATCGATGAGGATTCACGTAAGCCACCACAAAACGCGATCAGACAAAAGAGAAGAAGATCAAGAAAGTCCAAGAAAATTCAAGGAAATTCGACCAAGAAAGGGCGACCAGTTTAGATTAAAAAGAAAAGAAGGAGAAGAGAAAAGAAGAAAAATGATGGAGAAGGATGGAACAAAATTCGAAAGAAATCGAAAGAATAAAAATAGTGGTGCAAATAAATCGAAAGTGGCAAACTAAGAAGGTCGAACCAAATATGACCAAGGAAGTGCGAAAAATAGTGCGTGGTCCAAGGAGTAGGACAAAGAGGATGCAAGAAGATAATGCATTGAAGAAGGAAATAGTCTACGAATAGACAAAGAGGATGCAAGAAAATAATAGAAGGCAAAAGAGAAGCATTATTATGCTAAGTGGCGAGAGTTGAGAAAGGTTATCAAACAAAATCTCATAAGTGCGGGAGTTGGAGAAGAAGTTCAAATTAATCAGGGAGAGAAGTTATGTGAAGCCGGAGGAATTAAATAAGTTAAAATCCAAAGGAGCGCGAAGCTAAAAGAATCGGAGAAATGAAGAAGAGTAAGGAACCAGAGAAGCCGGAGAAACAAAATTTTATGGTCAACAGCGAAGAGAATAAGAAGTAGTATGATAATCATATCAAGATGGAGACGTGAACCAAGTTATAACTCAGAGGAAAAGAAAAGAGTCAGGAACAAGCTGAAGAAAGAGAAGCATTGAATCAAAGAAGTTAAAGTAGTGGACAAGTCATGGTGAAACAAGGCAAAAGCCTTAGTACTTGAAGAACATAAAGATTATGAGGAGCCAAGTGAATGCTGGAGATGAAGAAGCTTTCCAAAAACATCAGCAAACGGTGGTATAAGTAGGAAGTGAGATTATGGAGACAAAATAACCAAGGAAAGGAGGATTTCTATAAAGATATCAACGTGATAGTAATCACAAGGCAACAACACCTATGTCAAGGAGTATCGATATCACAAGGAGTGAAGGATAAGGCATGAGAATTCGGGACGAATTCTTATACGGGGGGAAAATGTAGTGACCCTCACTAAGGGCAAAAATCCCAAAATAAAAGATCGAGAAAATGACTTGGAAATGACCTAAGAAAGAAGAAAAAGAAAAATAAAGGAGAACGACCGAGGGAAGTCTGAGGAAAAATTTGTAAGTCGGAGAATAACCGAGCCAAGACTGGAGTAATAGGATGCGCGATCGAGACCTTAAGACCAATCGGGAGTTGGAATAGTCGGTCAGGTATCGAGAAAATTAACCGAGAGTGCCGAGAAAATCGTCCGAGACGTATTGTCGAGACATCCGAGACGTATCGTCGAAGCGTCCGAGACGTATCGCCGATAGCATCCGAGAGACCGAGAAAAGCTGATCGAGAAATGTCGAGAGGACCGAGAGGCGTGACCAAACGAGACGAGAAACGCCGGGAATCGTCGAGAAATGTCGGACGAGAGACGGATTTTGCCAAGAGAAACAAGAATCAATTTTTCTCTCATAAAATGGACCAATCAAATTACATGCATTATCATGCACTAATAAAACCGAGTTAGTGGGCTTAATGGCGATTAGCGATTGGAGAGTGCTAATCACGCTCCACATGCAAGCAAGGAGGAAGCCATGTGTCAAACGCACTAAAGGAGAAGAGGGAGAGTTCGAGCCTATAAATAGAGTGTGTGAGACTTCATTGTTTCATTTTCTCTCATTTCTCTCATTCCTCAAACACTAAAACACTTAAGCTTATCTCTCAAAGTCGAGAGAGAGATCGAGAGAGAGATTGAGAGAGAGAGTTCATCGACTCTTGTGTCGAGAGAAAATCAAGAAGAGAGGGTTATTGTGCCAAGGGAGATTGCCGAAGAAAGACGAGAGAGTGATCGTCGAGAATTATCACTTTGTCGAGAGATTCTGTCGAAGAATTCGTCGAGAATAGACAAGGATCGTGTCGAAGAGATCGTCGAGAAGAACCGGTGATAGTGTCGAGAAAGAAAGATCGAGAGCGAGACGTATTTTGCGATCGAAGAAGGTCGAGAGCGAGACGCGGTTTACGGTCGAGAACGAGCCGAGAAAAGAAAGTGGTTGCGGATCGAAAGCGGACGAAGAAGCGGGAAGCTGTTCGACGTGAAGAAGGTGGATATTGTCTGATCGAGTGGTGCGGTGAAGTCTGGTAATCATCAACGTTTGCGTAAGAGGTGAGTATGCGGTAATGCATGTAGAGTAGATGCATGTAGTTTTGGTTAAAAGTTGATGCATGCAAATATGGTAGGATTCAAGTTAGAATCACCATGTGAAAATGAACAAGTTGCATGATAAGTAATTTGGACTCACTTAAAATTTGGTTAAGAGGATTGCATGCACGATGAGACTTAGTGAATTTACTAGCAATATTTCTTGCTTAAAATTGGTTGCATGCATGATTAAATTGGCTAAGTTCATTTGAAAGTTTATTGCATAAATTCATGTGAGGTTAACGTGAATGCATAAACGAATTTAAAGGATTTAAAGGGTTAAATCGAATGAACTTGTGTCAGGAATTGGACTAAAGAGGATTTAAACGGTTAAATCAAATTGGTTGCATGCATAAATAAATAAACTGGTTGGTTGCATTAGTTGCTGAAGTTGATTAGATCGGTTGCATGCATGTAGATTAATCATTGGTTGCTTGAATTGTTATTCGTGTTACTTGATGATTAATGCATGTACTCTTGCTTGAAGTTTCTCGCTTGTTGATGTTTGATTTTCTTGCTTGAGTTGTTGTTGGTATTTTAGCGAGTCTCTTGAATTTGTTTCTTGAGTCTTAGCTAGAATAGTGTGTCAAATTTTCTGTTCCAAATGTGGATGTCTCGTGAGAGTTCTCGATGACCACTCGCACGGGACAAAGTCACGGCTAGCTAGCTACTAGCGTGACCGCTACATGACAATGTAGCATATTGGTGGACTCGTGCTGGTGACCTTTGTGGTCTCGGCATGGGAGACGTTGGGGGAACGGAACAGATTATCGAGGGCCCATAGGTGAAAGAGTCTAGGGTATTTCAAGTACTCCTTGTTTTATTCTAGACGTCTTTGCGTGTTGGTAGGAGAAGGAGTCTAGGATATTTCAATTGTCCCTTGTTTATTCTAGTCGTCCTTGCGAGCCGTATAGAGTTAAGAGTCTAAAGTCCTTTAGTCGTTTTTTTTTTGTGAGTAGCGAGTCTAGATCATTCGAGTCGAGTCGTTTTGATCTAACCTCTCTCGCTTGTTTGTTGTTGTTTTGCTTCCGCTATTGTTTCGGCTGCGTTGCTTTGATTACTTGCTAACAGTTTGCGTTGCTTGTTTTCTTTGCCTTCCGGGGTAGTTGGGTTGGGGGAAAGTAGAATCCCATATAGGTGAAAGGGGTATCCAGCTCACTGAGTAATCTTAGATTACTCATGATATTATTTTTGTCTTGCAGGGAAGCCTAAGTGAGTCTAGAGGAGGAGCAAACATTAGGGTACTGGATAGGGTTTTCTTGTGTTTTTTGTAAAACCCTATATTTTCATAAACGGTTATGTAAAAATTACCCGACTATCTTTATATATTGCTTTTATGATTTATTTTCGATGAAATATTTTATTAAAGTAATATATACGGTTTTCAGGGAAAGCATGGCAAGTTTCAAATGATACTCGGCCTAGTCCGGGCTAACACAACGCACCAGGCCACAAGGGTTGCAAAGCCTAAGTAGTCTCGGTTGCAGGTGGAGTTGTGCCAGGGAGGACCGGTCGGGAAGTCTGCAGCTTCCGTCCCTCGACCGGATCACCTCGGGGGCATTACAGTCTTCTATCGCGGTTTATTGCTCAAAATATATCCGCGTTTGTTAATGGAGAATGTGTTGTTAGCTACATATGTTGTCAAGGACCACCATACGGAGTATGTATCCCCTCGACGTGCGATGAAAATTGATATTTCGAAGGCCTTTGATTCAGTGCAATGGGGTTTCTTATTGAACACACTTGAAACACTGCACTTTCCAGCTCAGTTTATTCACTGGATCCGGCTATGCATATCGACTGCCACCTTCTCTGTCCAAGTGAATGGAGAGTTGGCTGGGTTTTTCAATAGTTCTCGAGGGCTACGGCAAGGTTGTGCCCTTTCTCCTTATCTCTTCGTCATTTGTATGAATGTCTTATCCCACATGATCGAAAAGCAGCAGTAAATCAACGAATTGACTACCATCCTAAGTGTAAAAACATTGGTCTTACTCATCTCTGCTTTACGGACGACTTGATGGTCTTTGTGGAAGGTCAACAACGGTCAATAGAGGGAATCATTCAACTGTTTTAGGAGTTTGCAGGATGGTCGGGCTACAAATTAGTCTAGAGAAATCTACTCTCTACCTGGCTGGTATGACAGATCACCAGCGTGACCAAATCTCTGCCACTTTCCCCTTTGCTACTGGTCTCTACCGGTCAGATATTTAGGCCTCCCACTCTTAACAAAGCGAATGACATCATCAGATTATGCACAACTTCTGGACAAAATACGACTGAAGATTAGCTCTTGGACGGCTCGATCACTGTCTTATGCTGGTCAACTAACTCTCATCTCCTCTGTTCTTATGAGTACTACTAATTTTTGGATGTCTGCATTTCGCCTACCTGCAGGATGTCTTAGGGAGATCGAAAAGCTTTGTGCTGCTTTCTTATGGTCTGCTCCGGACCTTAACCCCAAAAAGGCAAAGATATCATGGAGAGATGTTTGTAAACCAAAACAAGTGGGTGGGTTGGGTCTGAAATATCTTGTTGAAGCCAACAAGGTCACTTGTCTGAAGTTACTCTGGAGAATCCTCTCGAGACAAGCTTCTCTATGGGTTGATTGGATTTGGACATATTTAATACCGAAGGGATCATTATGGTTGGTGAAGATTGGCTCAACTGCGGGATCCTGGATGTGAAAGAAACTACTCAAATACCGTGAAGTGGTAAAGACAATGTATAGGGTGGAGATAAACAGTGGTGCCTCAACATCATTCTGGTATGATGTTTGGTCGCCTATGGGTCGGTTAATTGATGTTTTGAGACCACGAGGATTCATAGACCTGAGAATTTCGCAAGAAGCAACTGTCCAAGATGCTTTGCTCACACACAGGATGCGACATCATCGGCTAGTAGTGTTGAATGACATTGAGGGTGCGATTCAGGCTGTTCAACAACGCCCAGCTTGGATACAAAATGGCAATGACATTTCGTTATGGCAATCTCAAGGTGGCCGGTTTTCCAAAACTTTCTCCACTCGACACACTTGGCAAAATATTTGTAGTACACAGCCACAGGTAGACTGGTACAGAGGGGTTTGGTACTCTTATTCCACTCCAAAGTACTCTTTTTTCCACTGGCTTGCAATTCATAATCGGCTATCAACTGGGGATCGCATAAAAAACTGGTCCTCGGGGCAACAGGTAAACTGTGTTCTCTGCTCTGGCACGAAAGAAACCAGGGATCACTTGTTTTTCACTTGTCCGTACGCTGCTGCCATCTGGAACTACCTGATGCAGCCTCTGCTCCTGTCTCATTACTCCACAGATTGGAACTGTCTGCTACTGTTGCTCACTTCTACAACCTTCAGCTTCATTCGACGCTTCCTGCTCAAATATGTGTTCCAAGCAACTCTTTATCATTTGTGACGTGACAGGAATGCTCGGTGACATGTTGAACCTCCCTCTCCACAAGCAAGATTCCACAAGCATTTATTGTAAACACGTTTTTTTGGGTTGAATATAATTTTACATTCATTCAAAAAAAGTAACATATATAACTTACTACAAAGCCGAAAGTCGCAAACTCAAAATGCAAAATTCAGAGCTCTTTCCATCAATATGTATATATCTCAATACTAGAACTACTACTATATTATTTCTGTCGTTTACTATATTACTATATTCTACTTGTGTTCGTGAGAAATTAGATTTATGGGCTCAGTTTACAAATAGTACATCAAAATCATTAGATTTTATCCTAATAAGCCTTAACGCATATAAAAATTTAATAAACAAAAATTATATGAGAAGAACTTTTGTAGCAGAGATACTTGAGCACTTTGGTTAGAGTAAGCCTACGATACTAAATGAAAACACATAATGCCATAATCGTTTGTTTACAAAATTGTAAGAAGCAAAGCCTTAGCAAATGACTTGAAATCAAACAAAGAGTTTTTCTGCAAACTACACGACCAAATGCTGCATCTTGATACAGTTTATTTTTTCATACAAATGTGAATAACCTTCCAGTGATCAACCAAAAAGGTGCAAAACCGAGTCAATTTCATCAAAAAGTAGCAGCAAGAGCACACACGAATTCATAATTGTCAGGGACTATAAGCACAGGATCAAGCCACTCAACCTTGCCATAAATCTCTTCACTGTAGGGCCTTTCAAATGTGATCACTGCACACCAAATCACCTTCTTATTATAGCTACAAGGCAAATCCACGTCCCAAAAAACAGCCATCTTTCCACCATAATCAGCCAATATAACACTATCATAACTATCAAACTCAGGCAAGTCTTCTAACCCCATCAACTCCATCCAGCTTCCAGTCCTAGTGTCATACAATATGATTCCATTTAAATCACTATAAGAATAAAGTACATTATCTATCACGCAATAAGAGAAACATACGCATCCAAAATCCAAATCCTTCAACGTTTCTATCGCTTCCAGTCTATCTATTTTTGGGTTGTAAGCCACATCGTTAGTCCCAAACAAGATAGTGTCTTCAATCACTGCACTCTTGCCTATACTTCTTCCACGAAATCTATGGGTTCCACGACATCTATGGCTCCCAAGTTAGAGGGTTTTAGATAAAAAGCTTCCATCCAGTTAGAGGGATCGAACTCTTCTTTGAATCCTCCTGCAACATATATCTTTCCACCAAAGACATTGGCAGTATGGCGATTACGCTCCACCAGCATGCTTGTGATGACGTTTAATCAGACCACACTCACAACAATAAAAACAGAGGAAATAGAGGAAATACAGAGTTGCTTTATTGAGATAAAAGATATAACAAAACAACGTTCTCTAGGAACGCAGATTCATCTTCTCACCTTCAAGAGCCTGGAAAGAGATACTCCAACAAGACGATGAGGGAGAAAGTACTAGAAAGATATTAAAAACGTTTACAACTCTGAATATGCGTAAAAGATAAACGATGAGCTAACACTGCTCTTATACTGCCACCACACTAACAGTGTCAACCGATTATTCCTGTTACCGTTACTTGATGCTGACAACCTGCAACTTCTACCACCTGCACATTGCCAGCTTTATTATTCCTTTTCCACGCGCTCATCACTCTCTTATCCATAACCATATGTCCCACATGCGCTTTAATACCTCATTTTCTATATCAAAGGCCCCCTGTTGGAAGAACCTTGACCACAAGGTTCTAATGATGGATACTTGCGTTGTAAGTCGTACATGAACTCCCAAGTAGCTTCTTCTTCAGTCTCGTTTGTCCACTGCAGCAATACTTTCGTGACTGCACATCCTTGACGCTTAGCCATCCTTGACTAAACCAAGATTTGCACCGGTTCCTTGGCCAGAATATCCGAATAAATTGATGGTAACTGAGATGAAGTAGGAACATTACCCACCGCTGCCTTGAGTAGTGAAACATGGAAAACTGGATGGATTAAGGAGGAATCCGGTAACTGAAGTTTGTAAGCTACCTTGCCACATCGGTCAATTATCCTATAATGTCCATAATATTTTAGAGCCAGCTTCTGAGTGGATCTCATCACAACCGATCCCTGAGGATAAGGCTGAAGTTTCACAAACACAGAATCTCCAATATCAAACTGTCGCTCAGAACGATGCTTGTCTGCAACTTGTTTCATACGGTGTTGAACTCTCAGCAGATGAAACTTGAGGATCAGCAACATGTCTTCTCGCTCTTGTAAGCTTCTAGCCACTACCACAACCTTAGATTCACCTGGGAGATATGGTAGATGCACCGCGGGAGCTTGACCATAGACCGCTTCAAAAGGACTGAGCTGAGTAGAGGTGTGAAAATTTGTGTTGTACCAAAACTCTGCTAAAGGCAACCAATTACTCCACATTTGTGGTCGATCACTGCACACGCACCGAAGATAGGTCTCCAAACACCTATTAACCACCTCTGTCTGACCATCACTCTGACAGTGATATGCACTAGAGAACTTTAGATCGACCCCCTGTAAAGAGAAGAGTTCTTGTCAGAACTTTAGATCGACCCCCGTGTCACGATCGCTTACAATAGACCAAGGACAACCATGAAGTTTGAACACCGTATCCATGAAAGCTTGAGCAACAGACATGGCAGTATATGGGTGCGACAGGGCCATGAAATGAGCTGCCTTAGTAAGCTGATCCACCACCACGAAAATTATTGTTTTGCCTGATGAAACCGGAAGTCCCTCAATAAAATCCATTGATAAGTCAGTCCAAATCGTGTATGGAATAGAGAGAGGTTGTAGCAAATCAGGATAAGCTGTTGTATCATACTTACATTGTTGGCACACCGCACAACTCCTTATATATGCTTGAATGTCTACTGCCATATTGTTCCAGAAGAACAACCCTTTGACCTGTTTGTAGGTAGCATCTCTACCAGAATGTCCTCCTGTCCCAGAATAATGCATCCATTGCAAGATGGAATTACGTAAATGCACATCATTCGGAACCATGATTTTGCTTTTCCTGCACAACACCGATTGCACCCAAGAGTATGAATTTTTGCTGCCGGGTTTGCCTGCAACTCACTGATCAATTGCTTTAAGTTCCGCATCTTTTTCATAGTGAGCCTGAATATCCCTCATAAGATCACACTCCAAGACTGATATTGCCATGTGCAACACCTCAGCTCCTTCAACTCGAGATAAGGCATCAGCCGATATATTCTCCTTGCCCTGTTTGTACTGAATTTCATAGTGGAACTCTAGAAGTTTGGAAGCCACTGCTGTTGGATTGGCGTGTTCAAACGTTGCTCCAAGAGATACTTTAAACTTCTTTGGTCGGTCTTGATAATAAAATGGTTTGGTAAAAGGTAGTGGCTGTAACGCCCCCGAACCGTCCTATGACCACGAAGGTCGTCGGACAGCCACGGGACGCCACTTGCAGAATTGCGCCAAGGTGATCCGGTCGAGGGACGGAAGCTGCAGACTTCCCGACCGGTCCTCCCTAGCACAATCCTACCTGCAGCCGAGGTTACTTAGGCTTTACAACCCTCACGGCCTGGTGCGTTGTGTTAGCCCGGACAAGGCCGAGTATCATTTGCAACTTGCCATGTTTTCCTGAAAACCGTATATATATATCACTTTAATAAATTAATTCATCTCAAATAAATCATTAAAGCAATATATATAAAGATAGTCAGAAAATGTATATATAACCATTTATGAAAACATAGGGTTTTACAAGGAACACAAGAAAACCCTATCCGGCACCCTAACGTTCGCTCCGACTCTAGACTCACTTAGGCTTTCCTGCAAAACCACAACAACTGAGACATGAGTAATCTAAGATTACTCAGTGAGTCTGGGTACCCCAATATCCTAAACAGGATTCTATCTTCCCCAACCCGACTACCCCGGCAAGCAAAGATAACAAGCAAGTAATCAGAGCAACACAGCCGAAAGCAATAGCGGAAGCAAATAAACCACAATCAGACAAGAGAGGTTAGATCAACGTGACTCGACTCGACGCTCTAACTCTCTACGCGCAACATAGACGACTAAAGTTCACTTTAGACTCTTCACCTCTACACGACTCGCAAGGACAACTAGGATAAACAAGGAACTCTTGAACTATCCTAAACTCCTTGACCAAACAACCAAATAAGACATCTAGAATACAACAAGGATCACTTGAAATACCCTAGACTCTTTAACAACACACAACACGCATCATGCAAAGACGACTAGACATAAACAAGGGACACTTGATTACTCTAGACTCTTTACACCTAGGGCCCTTTGATAATCTGTTCCGTTCCAACACTTCCCATGCCGAGACCACAAAGTTCTCCGCCATGAACCCACCAATAGCTACATCGTCATGTAGTGGTTACGCTGGTAGCTAGCCAGCCGTAACATTGTCCCCGCGTGAGTGGTCGTCGGGAACTCACGTGTGACAAACGCTTATGGAACCAGAATTATCGACACACTACTCTAGCTAAGACTCAAGAAACACATTCAAGAGGCTAAGCTACAACCAAACACACCACCATAAATTCGTGCGTTGATACATCAAGCTCGTTAGCATGAAATCACGCAAGAAAATCAACATAGAATAATCAACAAGAAGCAAGAAAGTAAATCAAGCGACTTAAGATTATTCTACATGCATGCAACCTACACCCTTAACTTAAGCAACTCATGCAACAAGTTTATACATGCATGCTACCAATTTGATTTAACCATTTAAATCCTCAAGTCCAATTATGCATGCAATTCCATTTAATCTCTTAAACTCTCAAGTTCAATTAGCATGCAAGTAACCTCACTCAATATTATGCAATAAAATGCAAAATACTTTACTCGTTTAGTCATGCATGAAACCGATTTTAAGTAAGAAAATATTACTTACAAAATCCTCTAGGTTCGATCATGCATGCAACCCTTAAACCAATTTTTAAGTAATCCGATTATACTTAAAATGCACCCAAGTTCCCTTTCACCAATTTTTGAGTGAGTCCCAATTATTTAGCATGCAACTAACTCCTTTTCACATGATGATTCTGATATGAATCCTACCATGTTTGCGTGCAACAAATTTTAACCGCAACTACATGTACTACTCTACATGCACTACCTCAGACTCACCTCTTGCGCAATCGTCGATGATACTCGGACTTCACAGCACCACTCGATCAGACAACCCGCTCCTACTCCGCATCAACTGCTTCTCGCTACGTCGATCGCAACCCGTTCTTTTCTCGATGATCCTCTCGACCGCAAATGCGTCTCGCACTCGATCTTTCTTCGACCGCAACAGAAACTCCGCTTTTTGGGACAAGCGTTTCTACTTCGGTCTCCCTCTCAATCTCTCTTGATCCTTCTCCCGATCCTACCCAACCACTCTCTCTCTTTTCGCCTCTTTCTTTCTCTCGGAAAAGCTTAAGTGTTTTGAGAGAGTTTTGGACTAAACTCCCAAATGAAGTCGATCACCCCATATTTATAAGCACAATTTTGAACCTTCTCCCCTTAGTGCGTTTTGACAAATGGCGTCCTCATCCCTTGCATGTTGGCCATGTAGCTCATCCTCCAATCATCGATCGCCATTAAGCCACAAATCCTCTTTTTATTAGTGCATGTGATCATCTCCATTAGTGCATTGTGGGTTAAGTGAGCTTAATCCTTAGCTCTTAACCAATTGAATTCCGCCACTCCGCTAATCTTCCTTGATTAGGCTAAACCACCACTATCTCTTCTTAATCACTTTGAATTTTTTAATTCCCCACTAATTCTTCTTTGATTATTTTAATCCTCCACCTTCCTTAATTTTTATTGGTCAATATTTCTAAGGAAAAATAATTTCCCAAAGAAATATTGAGTCCTTGGTCCGGCACCATCGACATCTCCTTCGGCAATTCTTGAATTTCTCGGGTACCGCTTGACCATAATTCTCGGTCACTGTCGACGACTCTCGACCATCGTCGATAGTTCTCTCGATCGTTCGGACATTCTGCTCGGCAATACTCGGCAATCTCCCGGGCAATTCGGATAGTATGCCCCGGCGATACGTCTCGGGGAACTTTGACTACACGTCTCGGGTGTCTCGACAATTTCTCGGGTCCTTGGCAAATGCTTCGAGTCCTCGACATTTTTCCCGAGTACTCGGTAACTTCCTCGAGTCTCGACAATTCTCTTGGGCCTTCTCGACTGACTCCCTCGACGAGTTTTCTCGACCTTCTCGACGAATTTCTTCGACCAATTTTCTCGACATTCTCGACGAGTTTTAAGGTCTTGGCCGTACTCCCGATCACTCCGTCTTGGCTCGGCCATACTCTGACTTAGAGATTTTTCCTCGGACTTCCTTAGGTCGTTCTTCTTAGTTTTCCTTCCTCCTCTTTCTTAGGTCTTTTCCGGGCCATTTCCTCGATCTTTTATTTTGAGATTTCTACTCTTGGTGAGGGTCATTACATTCTCCCCCCCTTATAAGAATTCGTCCCCGAATTCTCATGCCTTCTCCTTCTTTTTGGGAAATGTCAACACTCCTTGACATAGATGCCATTGCTTTGTGATTAATACCACTGTTGCCTTAACCACCCGGACTCCTTTTGTTGATGCTTCTTGGTAAGTTTCTTCATTTCCAGTATACACTTGACTCCTTTTAATTCATTTGTCCTCCAAATAGTACGGCTTCTGCCCCGTTGCACCATGGTTTGTTTGATACTTAACTCCTTAATTCAATGCTTCTCTTTCTTCAGCTTGTTCCTGACTCTTTTCTTTTCTCCTCCAGTTTATAGTTTGATCCTCCCCAATGTCTTGATAACTTCATCGTACAACCTCGTATTTCCCTTTATTAATCGCTATGCTTTGATCCTCCGACTTCTTCGGCTTTCCTAGCACCACTTTTCTTTCCATTTTCTCTGATTCCTTTAACTTCACACTCCTTAGGATTTTAACTTCTCCAATGTCCTTAGCTTCGCGCTCCTTTGAATTTTAACTCCTCCAATTTCTTTAACTCCATAAAACTTCTTCCCAAATTACTTTGGAACTCCACTTCAAACTTCTTCCTTGACTCCCATACTCTGAAATTTGGGTTGATAACCTTGCCCATATCTTGCCCCTTAGCATAAAATGCTGCTTCTTTTGCCGCCTATTATTTTCTTGCACCCTCTTTGTCTATTCATAGACTATTCCTCCTTTCACGCCTTATCTTCTTGCATCCTCTTTGTCCTACTCCTTGGACCATGCACTAGTTCCTTGCACTTTCTTGGTCATATTTATTTTGACCTTTAATTTTCCATTGACAATTGATTTGCACTATTCTTTCACTCTTTCGATTTCTTTCAAATTCGCCTCAACCTTTCTCATCATTCTTCTTCTCCATCTCTTAAGTCATTATTCCAAACTGGTTGCTCTGCCTCAGCTGAATTTTCTCTTGGACTCCTTGGACATCTTCTCTTTTGTCTGATCGTGCATAGTGGTGTCTTACGTGAATCCTCATCGATTGCGTGCAAGTTAATCATGCAAACAATTTATGCAATGCATTAACTATGCAAACCTATAAAACTCAAGCAACAATCAAAGCAAATAAAGCAAGCAAGGATTAGCAGAGAGTTTTATATATCACAAGCACCCACCACACGGCTAGAGAACATAAGTACTTTTACAAACCGATTGAAAAGCTACTAGAGTTCTACACCAACCTAGCCGATAATACTAAGGGTTTGGATCCTAGACAACAACAACAAGGTTAAGTCTAGTAACAACAAAAAGAATCTTATCCAACCCTTACACATAAACCCCAAAAAGGACTTCCCTTGCATCCCACGTCCTACTAGTTTCTGAGCCTAGTACACGCTTCGCACGTGCACACCCACTCCCTAGGTGGCTCATCAGGTGGCGGTTCGGCGGGAGACTCGGTTGAGATAGAGGCGGCAGACATCGAGACTCCAGCTTGATTCGTCGGGCTCACTTCAACTCTTTCGATTCGACCTAACGGGTTCTCTCCCGTCTCTTCCCTTCGACTGATTGGGCTCATTCTCTCTCGCACCATCCGGTATGGACATTCATGAACATAGTGTCCTCTTCCACCACACACGGTACATACCATATATTCCAGGTCCGGAAAGTGTTGAGGTCTTGTCCTCCAGCAATGATTGTTCGGATGTCCCGGTTCTCCACACGCTTTTCGCATCTCCTCCAATATCTCATGCGATCCGGGTTTGGGCAGCGATAGGCAAAGTGCCCTCGCTCTCCGCACCATTCACAGTCCTCATTCGTCGGGTCACACATGCGTCTCAACGCCGGCCTCCAACAGTTTCTCGTCCAATGCCCGATGCCTTCGCATAACTCGCAATAGGGCGTGTTCCTCATGTGAACTTGGTTTGGGTAGACCACCCTCTTCCTAGCAGTGGCTCGCACTCTCAGCCTGCCTCTCGGTTGAAACGTTACGGAGTGCATCTCCAATTCCCCTCTCGCCTGCTTCTCTTGGTAGTACTCTCTTGTCCTCTTCAAACTTGAACTACTTTCTCCCATCTCCATCCTTAGTTGTTCTCGGTTCTGGTTTCTTAACTCATAGCTCTTAGCAAGCATCTCCAAGTCTCGGTCCATTGGTTCCTCTTCTTGCTCCTCCTATTGTCCCGGTAACACCATCTGCAATGGTACGGCTCTAATGGGACTATTGCGCCTTAGCACAATTTGATTCAGCTCCGCCTGGTTTGGCACGAATTGGTCTGGCATTAGGAGATCTGGCTCTCCTCGATCTCTCATTACTTGGCTCGACTCTCCTTGTTCTCTCACGGCCTGACTCAAACTTTCTCTTAGTTCCGCATTCCCCCTTGACTCCGTACTGACCTCAGCTTCTCGGTCTTGGTTTCTCGTTGGTTCCACTATAAAAGTCGGAATTCCTTCGTCATCACTCGACACAAGGTCGATCACCTCCACTTCCCTGGTCGGCCTCTCGGTCTTAGAGTCTCCATCAATCGGATTCTCTTCTCCATTGGCATCCGGTACAATGACTTCTCCGTCACCCTCGTTTACTCGCTCCGGTGAGCGCATCTCGTCTAACATGAATAAGATTCTTGAAACCGTCTCGGGTCTCTCCTCCGCGGGTCGCTCTTCACTAGTGTCTCCGGCTTCGGACACAATTCTCGCACCACTAGCATTGCCTCCTTCCTCCGGCTCGTACACGTCCGTCAGGAAGTTTAAAATTTTCTCGACTGTCTCCGGGTACTCAATTAAGTGCTCCTCGGGACTAACATCGTCGGACTGGTCTTCCACAAGATCCAACAGCAGCTTCTGTAGCCTATCGGCTAGCTCCACCTCCGCCTCTCCATGATCTCCAACAGGTAGAGTGTCAAACTTGCCTTGCGCGTCCATTCGAACTTGGATACGGCTCGGCTCTCCAATCTCTAACACAATGGTCTGGTCATCTCGATCAGTTTCCACTTCCTCCGTTTCATCTAAACATTCGGACGGATCGGTCTCGATCGACCAGTTGGTGTCGTCAACGTCGAACACCCCGTCCTCATCCCAGTCATTCGAATCACTCGGCTCTTGACTGTTTTCTGATTCCGTCGACAAATACCCATTGTGATGCCCACAATCCTCATGTCTCGGCCCCTCATCCCCTGAACCATTCCTGCAACCTGAATCACCTGAATACATCTAAAACCCACAAGAAACAAGGTTAGATGCTTAGTTCATTCTAAGGTTCAACTTAGACTAGACAAGCAAACGGCCGGATAAAATTTCTATGCTCTTGCGACACGTTACTCGATAAAACTTTGAAATGCACAAGTGCTCGCGGGTTCGAAAACACCGCTCTGATACCACCGTTGTAACGCCCCCGAACCGTCCTATGACCACGAAGGTCGTCGGACAGCCACGGGACGCCACTTGCAGAATTGCGCCGAGGTGATCCGGTCGAGGGACGGAAGCTGCAGACTTCCCGACCGGTCCTCCCTAGCACAATCCTACCCGCAGCCAAGGTTACTTAGGCTTTACAACCCTCGCGGCCTGGTGCATTGTGTTAGCCCGGTCAAGGCCGAGTATCATTTGCAACTTGCCATGTTTTCCTGAAAACCATATATATATATATATATCACTTTAATAAATTAATTCATCTCAAATAAATCATTAAAGCAATATATATAAAGATAGTCGGAAAATGTATATATAACCATTTATGAAAACATAGGGTTTTACAAGGAACACAATAAAACCCTATCCGGCACCCTAACGTTCGCTCCGGCTCTAGACTCACTTAGGCTTTCCTGCAAAACCACAACAACTGAGACATGAGTAATCTAAGATTACTCAGTGAGTCTGGGTACCCCAATATCCTAAACAGGATTCTATCTTCCCCAACCCGACTACCCCGGCAAGCAAAGATAACAAGCAAGTAATCAGAGCAACACAGCCGAAAGCAATAGCGGAAGCAAATAAACCACAATCAGACAAGAGAGGTTAGATCAACGTGACTCGACTCGACGCTCTAACTCTCTACGCGCAACATAGACGACTAAAGTTCACTTTAGACTCTTCACCTCTACACGACTCGCAAGGACAACTAGGATAAACAAGGAACTCTTGAACTATCCTAAACTCCTTGACCGAACAACCAAATAAGACATCTAGAATACAACAAGGATCGCTTGAAATACCCTAGACTCTTTAACAACACACAACACGCATCATGCAAAGACGACTAGACATAAACAAGGGACACTTGATTACTCTAGACTCTTTACACCTAGGGCCCTTCGATAATCTGTTCCGTTCCAACACTTCCCATGCCGAGACCAAAAAGTTCTCCGGCATGAACCCACCAATAGCTACATCGTCATGCCTAACCGCTGGTAGCTAGCCAGCCATAACATTGTCCCCGCGTGAGTGGTCGTCGGGAACTCACGCGTGACAAACGCTTATGGAACCAGAATTATCGACACACTACTCTAGCTAAGACTCAAGAAACACATTCAAGAGGCTAAGCTACAACCAAACACACCACCATAAATTCGTGCGTTGATACATCAAGCTCGTTAGCATGAAATCACGCAAGAAAATCAACATAGAATAATCAACAAGAAGCAAGAAAGTAAATCAAGCGACTTAAGATTATTCTACATGCATGCAACCTACACCCTTAACTTAAGCAACTCATGCAACAAGTTTATACATGCATGCTACCAATTTGATTTAACCATTTAAATCCTCAAGTCCAATTATGCATGCAATTCCATTTAATCTCTTAAACTCTCAAGTTCAATTAGCATGCAAGTAACCTCACTCAATATTATGCAATAAAATGCAAAATACTTTACTCGTTTAGTCATGCATGAAACCGATTTTAAGTAAGAAAATATTACTTACAAAATCCTCTAGGTTCGATCATGCATGCAACCCTTAAACCAATTTTTAAGTAATCCGATTATACTTAAAATGCACCCAAGTTCCCTTTCACCAATTTTTGAGTGAGTCCCAATTATTTAGCATGCAACTAACTCTTTTTCACATGATGATTCTAATATGAATCCTACCATGTTTGCATGCAACAAATTTTAACCGCAACTACATGTACTACTCTACATGCACTACCTCAGACTCACCTATTGCGCCATCGTCGATGATACTCGGACTTCACAGCACCACTCGATCAGACAACCCGCTCCTACTCCGCGTCAACTGCTTCTCGCTACGTCGATCGCAACCCGTTCTTTTCTCGATGATCCTCTCGACCGCAAATGCGTCTCGCACTCGATCTTTCTTCGACCACAACAGCAACTCCGCTTTTTGGGACAAGCGTTTCTCCTTCGGTCTCCCTCTCAATCTCTCTTGATCCTTCTCCCGATCCTACCCAACCACTCTCTCTCTTTTCGCCTCTTTCTTTCTCTCGGAAAAGCTTAAGTGTTTTGAGAGAGTTTTGGACTAAACTCCCAAATGAAGTCGATCACCCCATATTTATAAGCAAAATTTGGAACCTTAGCGAGTATGACATCGAGTATCGAACTCGTCCGGCTGCAAAGTCCCAAGTGCTCGCCGACTTTTTGATTGAGCTATCGTTTGGAGAAGCCGAGCCAACACCCACTGATCCGTCAGATGACCGATGGACCCTACATGTGGACGGAGCATCCTCTCATCTTGGGTCAGGAATAGGGATTCGACTAACTTCGCCGACCAGAGAAATTTTGGAACAATCCTTCCGTCTCCGATTCCAAGCAACCAACAACGTCGCCGAGTATGAAGCGCTCATCGCCGGGCTGAAGCTCGCCAACGGAATGCAAATCAAGCGGATACGAGCTTTTTGCGATTCTCAGCTCGTCGCCAACCAGTTCAGTGGCGAGTACGATACCAAAAGCGAACCCATGGCTGCCTACCTTGACGTTGTTAGGATTTTGTCCAAACGCTTCGATGAGTTCGAGCTCATCAAAATCCCCAGGGGAGACAACGCATCGGCCGATGCTATGGCAGCACTCGCCTCAACATCGGACCCCGATCTTCGACGGATCATCCCGGTAGAGAGCATTGACACGCCGAGCATAGGTGAAACACACGCCGAGACATGCCTCGCCCTAACCAGCCCAACGAAATCCGGACAACTTATCGAACGATGAGATCATGCCGAGGATGCGAACCTCCCTCAGAAACTGACGCAACAGATTGGCGAGTTGAAATCCGTTCATATCTCGCCGATGGCGACGTACCAGCAGACAAATGGGCCAGACGAAGATTAAAGGCCAAGGCCGCCCGCTACACCTTGATGAAAGACCATTTGCTTCGATGGACAGCGTCCGGAGCCCTGTTGCTTTGTATACACGGTGACGACACCGAGCATGTCATGATGGAGACTCATGAAAGAGCTGGAGGAAATCATTCGGGTGGCCGAGCCTTAGCACTACGAATCAAGAAGCATGGTCATTATTGGCCAATGATGATATCCGATTGCGAAACGTTCGTCGCCAAGTGTGAAAAATGACAGCGACACGCCCCCATTATTCATCAGCCGACCGAACTCCTGCGAGCCGGAATAGCTCCTTACCCTTTCATGCGCTGGGCGATGGACATCATTGGCCCACTACCGACCTCTAGACAGAAGCGATATATACTCGTCCTCACCGACTATTTCACCAAATGGGTCGAAGCCGAGTCCTACGCAAACATCAAAGTCAGGGACGTCCAACTCTTCGTCTGGAAATATATAATTTGTCGCCATGGTCTTCCATACGAAATAATCACTGACAACGGATCGCAGTTCATTTCCCTGCAATTCGAAAACTTTTGTGCGAGATGGCGAATCAAATTAATAAAATCGACGCCGAGGTATCCACAAGGAAACGGCCAAACCGAAGCTACAAACAAAACCATACTCGATGGCCTGAAGAAAAGGCTAGACGCAAAGAAGGGTGCCTGGGCCGACAAGCTCGACGGAGTACTTTGGTCCTAGCGAACAACCCCAAGGACGTCCACTAACCAAACCCCATTCCCATTAGCCTACGGGATGGAAGCAATGGCACCAGCTGAGGTCGGCAGTTCGAGCCTCAGGCGAACGATGCTTGTCCAGAACACCGCGCTCAATAGTCAGATGCTGATAGATAGACTCGACGAGTTGGAAGAAGAACGAGACAAGGCACTCCTATGAATCCAGAACTGTCAGCTCGCTGCAGCCAAGTACTACAACAAGAAAGTCCACAATCGGCATTTCGACGAAGGCGATCTCGTCCTCCATAAGGTCTTTGGAAAATACTGCCGAGCCAGACGCCGGAAAAAAGGGGGCCAACTGGGAAGGTCCATATCTAGTGTCCAAGGTCGTTCATCCCGGCGTGTATGAACTCCTAACAATGGGCGGCGAACTCTTCTCAAGCGCTACTATTATTAAAGAAAAATGGGCGGCTAATCTAACTCGGCTATATCCAGCTCGTTCTTTCTATAGTTGAATAAGCATGTAATGTGAACTACGAGCGGCTTGATCCCTCCTGATCGGGGGGTACGTAGGCAGTCCCGTTTTTCGGGACACAGCTGCCAATAATAAAAATTTTCTTCCTCATAAGAATGAGCCGCTGTTACAAGTTATTTTAGTTATTATCCTGGCCCGGTAATGACTCGACGTCCTGACGTATTATTTTAAGCCGAGTCGCAACTCGCACAAAGGGGTAAGCCGACTATTTGTCGCACCTAGTTAAAGCCGAGTCGCAACTCGCACAAACGGATAAGCCGACCATAACAAGTCGCACCTAGTTAAAGCCGAGTCGCAACTCGCACAAACAGATAAGCCGACCATAACAAGTCGCACCTAGTTAAAGCCGAGTCTTAACTTGCCAAAAAAAAAGAGGGACATGCCGACCATAACAAGTCGCATCCCTCTAGCAAAAAATCAGCAGAGTAGTCATTTGTTTAAAGATTAGGATAGAAATCCGACTTTATCTAAAACAAAAGTGACAACAATACAAGGGTCGAGCCCAGTACAAAAAAAACAACGACCAAAGGATCATTGAAAGCTGTTTCCAACGAACAAATGCCGAGCAATCTAGTCACTCAAAGCCTAAGTCGGCGTTGGATGGCTCGTCAAATTCCAGCCCGGCGATCATCGTCTGCCAATGACAGCACGACTCCTTCAAATCCTTCAGCACGTTCATTGGAGCGCTCGCGCCTTCCGCAACCATCTCCTCGAGATACGCGCAGATCCCTTCAGCACGGTTCCTCTCGCAGAAGTAATGCTTCGAGCTTTCCAACTGCATAATGTAGCGTCGTAGCACGTCCACACGAGCTTTACAAGCCTCAATATCCGCATGACCCTCTAACGGCCTTCGACCGATGATATCCAGGTCGCCCAGTTCGAGGTCGGGTATTGCTATTTCTACGAATGATGCTTCGCGACGAGCGCACTCTTCCACCAATTCGTCCCATCGCTGCCTCGGGACAAAGAGCCCTTCGTCAATCAAAACCTCAAGGCACTCTACCAGACCGTCGACGCGGCAGAAGGAGAAGTAACGTTCAAATGAACGACGAATTGCAATAATATAGGCCCTCAGTCGCCGAACACGTGCGTGATAGAAGTCGAGCTCCGCACGAATCAACGTATCAGGTCCCATGGCAAGTCGTCCAAAGCTTTTCGAGATCACACCAACCTTGAAATCACCGGCGTCGGAACAACTCTTCCTACAAAAACAACAAAACTCACCAAGAGAACAAAAATAGAACGCGCAGGGCTATTTATAAGAGCGAAAAGGCACAAGTTCCAACGGACGCAAGTTTCAAAAAAAAAAAAAGAGAGGATAAGCCTTTTGACCAATAAATGACGTTTCAAAAATAAATGCATTAAATGAGATTCAAGAATAAATGCCCAGGGAAAAGAAGTAAAAAGTTTGCATGGGAGCCGACCCCAAAACGCGGCACGCAAAGAGTACAAGGGAGCCGACCCCAACACGGCAGAAAATAGGATAATATAAGGGAGCCGACCCCTCAACACGGCAACTAAGATGATAGAGCGATTACGACGCCACGTCAGCAGTTGGAGATCCGTCAGTAGGATGATCAACAGTCTGCTCTTCGGTACCATCTATGGGACGGTCGTCGCCCTGACCCTGTTCGTTCTGTTCTTCAGCTCCGTTCCCTTCAAGCTCCCCGCTCTCAGACCCACCTTCTTCCCTTTTGCCGTCATCACCCTCGGCATCACCACTGATGGGAGAAGCGACCCAGGCCGGAACCGGAGGAAGAGGCTCGGCAAAAACCCTAGTCACGTCGAAATCAGCTTCGGTAATTTCCGGAAGATCAAGATCTTCAACCTCACTCTTCAGCTGGTTCATGACGGCGACGAACTTGTCCTTCAAGCCCTCCTCAAGTACAGCAATTTGACCCTCGTCGATAAGTGTCTCGAGCATTTGGACATTCCCGACGGATTGGTTGTACTCGAGAAATTTCCCCATCGACGCCTTGACCGCCTCGGCATACCCCTTATGTGTGCCGAGAAACTTTTGCACGCGCACAGCCATTTCATGAAAAGCCTTAATTCTTTCATGATACCCGAAATCCTCCTGCCGATCTCTGAGCCTCTTCGTCTCCGAGTTTAGGGTAAGCTGCATCCTATTAAAGGCGGCATCCGAGGCCTCAAGCTTTGCCTTAAGATCGTCCCGCTCCGCGACCCACTTGCGCCGTTGGCTCTCAAATTTCGACGCCTCATCACTGAGCTTCTGATTGGATCGCACAGCTTCCCCTAGCTTGGCCTCGAGGCGTTCAATCCTCTCCGAAAAGGTTGACGCTCCAGATCGATCGGCCTCCAGGTCACGAATGCGACGCTCGTAGCGCGAGGTTAGGCGATTGGTTCGGGCAATAAGCTGTTTTAAAAAAAAGAGGGGGATAAGGACGAAGGGAAAAGAGAAACGGGCTCAAAAACGAGTCGGCTGAAAGAACAAACCTCAAAGGAAGCTTGCGCCACGTCCGCAACTGCGTTCGCCTCCCTCGTCTTTTCAACAGGAAGTAAGCGACCAGACCCGAAGGGAATCTTCCGAAAAAGTTCGGAGCAAGCAGGGGATTCGTCTGGGAGGGGCGAGTCTCGGAAGTGTGAGAGAAACTCCAGCCGAAGTCCGACGTTTTCTGTTTCTTCGACGGATCAGGTCGCCCCTGGCCAGCATCGTCTTTCCTCTTTTGAAGACCTCTTGCACCCTCGGTGTCACGGCCGGACGAATCGCCCGCCCTCTTCTTCGGAATGGCCTCAGCGGATTCAGGGCGGCGAGTTGAAGGAAGGGGCTGGGAATGCTGTCTCGGCGGAGGATCAGGTGACTGACGTGACCGAGAAGGGACCCTCTTAGCCGAACCAGCGTCAGAGGACGAAATAGCGCGACGAGCATCTGGTTGAGGAGTCGGACGAGGAATGGAAGACGGGTCGGGTGCCCGACAGTAACGGGCGGATGCGTTGGGAACACTCAAATTCAGCTTTCCCATTGTCTCGGCTAAAAAAATAAAAAAAATATATATATATATATATAATAAGAAATGAGTAAATATATATGTATATGTATATATGACTCGGTGTCTAAACAAAACCTAAAACATATATATGTATACATACGGATTTAAAGCATACCTCTTTGTCTTCGGCTAGAGGCTGACTTTCTTGAACGACCTCTCTTACCTTCAGTACCCGGCAAAACGTAAGGATAGAAGAGCTTAATTGCGTCTATCTCGGCTTGAAACGAAGAGGGGAATGGAAGCAGACACCTTGGAACAACAACTACAAAGAAAAAGAAAAGAAAGGCGTTAAGAAAAACCAAGGGACACCGCAAACAAAGATAACTAGGCAAGAATGGTCGGCTACCGGGTGAAGGGTTCCACCCAGAAAACCAAGGGATGGAAGGATCCTCCAAAACCCCCGCCGCAACTTCTAGAAAGAAGTACCAGCCTTTCCAATTATATGTTTTGCCTTTGGCACCCTCGACGAGCGTCGTCTTCTTTCCCGAAGCCAGATAATAAAGCCCAGGAGTTTTATTCCGATTCGACGGGTTCAGACATGTCAGCTCTTCCAAATGATCACAAGTGAGCGTGACTCCCGCAGCCTTGGCCATGATCGAAAGACCGATGGCATTTCGAAAGGTCGCCGGGGCAAATTGCGAAATGGCCGCCTTTCGACGAGCAAAATATGTCATCAAAAAGGACGGAAGGGGGAAAGTAAGTCCACCCTCGGTAAAGTATTTTTCCGAGAGGCAAATAAAGCCGGAAGGAGCATCCCAGGGACGCTGAAATGAAGCCGGAATCAAAATCTTTGGCTTGGTGTTTAACTTCCCGATACAAACTGCGTCAATTGCCGCGTCAATTTTCAGCGACGACGGAGGCATATGGTTGAAAAGGTTTGCAGTCGGCAAAGGGACGTCGTCCAAATTAGGAAAAGACGGGTCATCGACTAATGGCTCGTCTATCAAGGATGGAATCCTACAAGGAAGCCCCGACGAACTAGGAACTGCCAACCCAGGAATGAGACGACGCCTCATCTCTTCGAATCGAGCCACGTCCGAATCCGTCGAGGACAAATGAGAAGAACTCAGAGAACGAGTACGCCGACGAGCAGACCTTACGGAGCCGCCAGATTCAGAAGTCGTAGCTCGTGGAAGGTGACTCTTGGCAGAAGGGTTAGACGACGAGGATCGAGGGTAATTCATGACGAAAGCGCAACACACAAGAGCAAAATAACGACGAGATAAGGAGAAGAGAGAATACTTGAGCGATGAAAGCACCAACGAACTCGAGAATATGAGAATGAGAGAAGCGAGAGGAAGGTATTTATAGGAAGAAAGGAGAGTCGGGAACATAATCATTACAGCACGTGCCCAATGACGATACAACTTCCGAACTTCACGCGCGTCAAAGCGCCGCATACTCTAATTCGACCCTAGACGTCGAGAACCGCTCCTTCACGCGCGACCTTTCGTTTGTCCAATGGAAGAAGCGACCCTTCGTCTTCTCACGCGCGGTCCTTCGCCTAAAGACTACGAACCAGAGGCGAAGGGGGGGACTACTGTTAGGGGTAGATCCCACCCCAACAAAAGGCCTGGCCCAGCAAAAGGCCCAAAATAGGCCTCTTAAGGAAAGAGGGGTATTCCGGTCTTTTTGCTGGACGAACCGACACGATTCCATATAAATAGGAGCGTACGGTCTTCGGAAAGGAGGATCGAAAAAAGGCAGGAGAATTGGTACAGCAAGTACAAGAGCCCAGCTCGTCCAAGCAGAAGTCAACGGTTTTAGTCAATAGCTCGAAGAATCGACGAGATAACAGCTTGTCTATTATCCTCATCTGCTTTTGTAACTTGTTTAAGTCGTGTTGTAACCCGTCTTTTGTGTCTCGGCACCAATAAAATATAAGAGAATTTCGACCCTCCTTTGACCGAACTAAACATACTAATTGTGACCGATCTGGACATCAACACTTAGCCGAGTTTAATAGAAGTCAATCAGTAATTGTATTGAAAATTTGATGTTTTTAATGCAAAGAACTTACGAAATATATATGTTCCAACAATTTCTACAAAAAAAAAAAAAAAAAAAAACAAAACCAAAAAAGAAAGAACAAGAAAAAATTGAAGCACTTATAGAAGTTATCCACAACTCTCTCCATAATTCTAGCACAGAGTAAAACCAAAACCACTATTTAATACATAATTGATTGATCACTAAATCCTCCGACAGAAAAGTTCAACTTCATGGTGCCAGAGACAAAACTCACAAGCAGAAGAAATCTTGATGTCGTTACTGTCCTCATTGTATGGATGCCAACCACAGTTCCTTGCTAAGAACATCATGGTTTTACCATCGCACTTGCACTTCTCTCGAACGTAGACTGTTTTTGAGTTGTTCCATCACCGGGTTGGCACGATCCCATTCGCTGTCTCTAATCTTTTCAATCTTGTATCGAAGTTCCACCAGCTCATCTATCGTAGTTGACAACAACGGCTTTGTAACAGAAGACAAGATCTTGAAACCCTTTTGTTTTGTTTGGCCTCCAAGACAGATTAGAATCAGCCCATAGACATATTTAGCCTCTTTGTGTCCTTTTTCTGCAGCTTTAGCTAAATATTTGAGTCCTTTGTGCTCACGGTTCTGTAGAAAGTAGTAGATGAATCCTTTGCGATACAAAGCTTCGGGGTTTCCATTCTTGCGACATCTTTTGAAAAAATTGGAGAACGTTTCATGGTCGCGATGCCATGGGAACAGAGGGGTTTCTTGGAGCGAAAGTCTGCGGAGAACATATCCATCATCGCAAATACGTGGAAAATGTTTCGAAACTAATCTGAGATTACGAACCTCTGACAAGGAAGAAGCTGCGATACATGAAGAAATCTCGACAAGAAGATCTTCCGGTAAAGAATCGAGGCAAATTCTTGTTTTCCTATATTTCCTTATAGACGAAGAAGACGAGAACAGAGAGGATGATACCATGTTGAGATTCGAAAAGTACTGTTTCCAATTTGGCCAATTCCTTCTATTATTGTCATATATATAGAGAGGGCTTGATTCGTTTTCCTTTTTTGATTAGGAGAGACAAATTTTTCCTTCTCCATATTAGAAAAGGAAAAAAAAAATAGATAGATAGATGATGACTAAAGAAAACATGAATAAGAATTTCACACTAGAAGATCCAATATTTCTTTGTTGTGCCAAAGAAATATTGAAAAAGGAACCAACAATTGAAGATACAAACACGAACCATTTGTTAAGGATACGACATCCTCAATCATCTCTGTCAAGGATACGCCATCGTCAATCACCATTACTGCAATATATTCTTTCTTTCTATCATTACTTTCTATACTTACTTAACCTAGAGTCTCCCTCTCGAGTTCTGTATATATATGTTCATGTACTCACTCTTGTAAGATATACAATACAGACAACCTTTTCACCATTGTCTATGACAATCCACTTGCTATTGTACCCTTGCACAGAAGGCAGCGTTACATGTTTGACTCCTTTCTGCTTTTGCTTGGCCTGTGAAGAGAAATACAAGAGAACCATTTGATCACTCTTTTAATGTTCACAAAATAACAATTTACTCAAAACGAGTTCAAAAAACAGCTATACTCTTTATCTATCAGAGTTCAATTTTCACATATCGAATCTCAAAATTGGCTATACCCAAATCAACACTCTCCACGATAGATATACCTCTTGTAAGAGATGTATCTCTCTATATCTGATTTCTGTTCAGGCTTATAAGCTAACCATCTTTCATGTGGACATAAATCATCAAATGTTCCTAGATCTGCATATTAATAAGATTGAGATTAAATTACTAAACACATTTGCATAACAAAACATTTTAAAAAAGCGTTAAGCAAAATTTCAAACCTTGAAGCAAAAATTTTGGTTCTTCTTCATAGCACTTGAGTTTCCAAAGAACAAGACCATTATCATACAATATAATTGGTTTAGTTCTACTTGCATCACATATACGCGTCTCTGTAAATAGAATTTGTCACGTTAAAGACAACAAACATAGAAGACAACAATATATAAAACATATTGAGTCTAAGGATTTAGACTTACGTTGAGATGTCATGCCTTTTGCTTCCATCATCTCATCATGAGCTACTTTAGCATCAGCTCTTATTTGAGCCATAATTAAGTTATGTTCCTCAACGGACAATGGAGCTTCATTTTTCTCCATAATGGCTTTGGCAACATCATCTTGCACCTTCTGTTTGAGCTTCTTCTCCTAGAAAGACAAAACGAGCTTTAGCACAACAAAGAGATTGATATCTTATATAATATGAGAAGGTTTTTCTCAACTTTTGCTAAGAAGATGACACTTGGCCTATTATTTATCTGACACCTGTACATTTTAGTTGTTTAGACCTAATTAACTAAATTCATTTATACTTTGGACCTAATTCACTAAAAGCCCATAAAACAAAAAAAAAACTCTTATCATTTCCTTCTCCCTTTTTTCAGTTAGGCCCCTTTCAATTAATCTAAACCCACCATTTATCAGTTTGTGGTTTCATCATAGGAACAATCTGCTTATAGGTTATTTTGAAATTATAAAAATATGCTTCAATCTTATGTATGATTCACGGGCAAGAACATATTCTAAATTATGTTAAAAAATTATTTATGGGTTTCAATCTTATAAATGATTCATAAGCAAGAAAGGAATCTAAATTATGTTAGATTGTAGATGTTTACGTGTTCTCAAAGTTCTCTTATAAATTCATAAATTTTTGACTCAAATTTTAATTTCTAGGTTTCCATTACTGGGTTTAGTTTCTGGCCTTTAATCTTATATAATCTAATGGTGGGATGTTTTATGTATGTAATTTGATAATTGCTTACTCATTTATTTCCCATTAGATATTACCAATTCGTTTTCCATAATATTAGAATTCAATTCGTTTTCCATAAAATTAAATTTCAGTCCCTAATTACTCTCATTTTAAGAGAATTTTTTCAGTCATGATTATTTAATTTCAGTCATTAGGTTCCTATGAAGAATTATATTATTTTTATATATCTTTCCATATTTCAATAGGTATTCTTGAATAATTTTAAATATTTTTTTGCAGGTTATCATGTTTGTTGTTTGCATTAAAACTACATCATAAAAATATAATGTGAGAATGTTTGATAAATTTACTTATTCATTAGAGTGTTTATGTATGTATTTCCTAATTTCCATGGAATGGTCCGACAATTTTGGATGACCTATGCCAATTTGTTTTTAAAAACCCATTTTCACTATCGTAAATAAAATTATAAGAACAGTAATATAAAAAATTATTTTCATAAGATAGTTTCTAAGTCCATAAATCGAAATATGTTCGTTTTGCTTGCTCACATTTTTTTGTCTTTTCAATTTTTTCATATTCATTTAAATATTTATACAAAAATAAAAATTATATTGCCTAATAACTTATTATTGTTTTAAAACTCTTCAAATATAGAAACTTTTTTTATTAGAGTTTCAAATTTTTTTTCCTAAATTAAATTTTACTTTAAAATTCATCAGCAACAAGTTTAATTAACATCAATCTAATGTTCATTCAACAACAATTCAAAAGACAAAATAGTTTTTACATAAACCTAACAAAACTTCATCCGTAAATTGGATATATCTACATGAAAAATATATGTTTCTCTTATATAAAATTTGAACTTATAAAAAAAATATAATAATAACTGAACTTATAATTTTGTTTTTTTCTATACAAAAGACAAAAAAAACTTTTGGTCTAAAATATGCTCCAAAAAATGTGATGTCCTAATGCTTGGCTTCATTTGCTTACCCTATGGGTTGGGCCTCAGTCCGGACCTTGAACCATATTTTATATTTACTCTAGGGTTGTCGTGTTTGTTGGTTATGGTAATACTACTACATAATGAAAAAATGAACTATCATGATTTAATATGTTCAACATCACGACAAGAAAGATGCGTATTTTTAGCACACGAAAAATGCTATCATTTCGTTTTGATAGCGATTTTGTAAACGCTGTCTTTGCTGGTGCCATCTTAGAGGGGACACATACAATAGAGTTTTTTTTCCTTTGCTATTATTTGTCTCGCTATAATAGTGCATTATTATCGCTATATTAAGATTATTGGTAGCATTTTAAATTTGCTATATTATAATTAATAGTGTGTAAAGTAGACTAAAACTTTTTTCTTATTAGACGATGCATATGAGTCTCTCCATTATAAATTTAGTTTATGATGTTACTATCATATGCTTAAAAAATCATGTTGTTAAGATTGTGATGTTTTTTTTATATCATAGCTTGATTATGAGTTGCATTTTTTCTATACTAATTATTTGACTTCTATAGTTTTGAGTAATTATATGCTAATTGTATATTGGTATCATATATATTTAGGAATCTTAGTATCAAATAGCTTTAGAATTAACCATCTTAAAAAGGAAAGATCAACAAAAATTCTCATAACATTTTTCACTTTCACATTAATATTTTACTTCCCTAAGAAACTTTTTTATTATGACATTTGATATTATAATATTCTGCGGTTTTTCTTCTAAGTAGCTACGACAAAACAAATATTTGTTTTATTCAATTGCATTTATGATAAAGCTAAATAGACATATATAAAAATTCATTTCGGTGATGGAACAAAACTATTGCATTTTTATACTCAACCAAAACTTAGAGTAATTTTTTTAACTTTATTTACTTGGATTCATTTACATTATTAAAATTTCGTAAAAGCAATTTTAATTTTTATTAGAATGTATAAAGAATAAATTATATTGAGGGATGTGATTGCATTTTTTACCTCACCAAAAATTAGCTGGTAAAATATATTTATTAAGTTCA
Organism: Camelina sativa; assembly: GCF_030686135.1. Lineage (NCBI taxonomy): Eukaryota > Viridiplantae > Streptophyta > Magnoliopsida > Brassicales > Brassicaceae > Camelina > Camelina sativa. The sequence goes on along the minus strand of NC_141884.1, from coordinate 17,787,148 downwards.
TTGTTGTTTACCTAAATTTCATATTTAGATTGTATTCATGTAAGTTATATTCCAAAATTCATGTTTTTGTAGATGTCAGTGGTAATATAATTTGTGCAAACGCAAGAGAGAAAATAAAAAGATGGGAGAATGCTTAATATATCTTGAAAGTCTAAAGGGAGAAAAAAACCATAAACACACTACTATATAATCAAAAATTTCTCCACATATTGAAATACTCTATTACTATATAAAAAGGAAAATTCAAGTAACACCAAACAAAAGAACCCAAAAAAAAATTGAAATGATCAGTATATTTTAAAAACCATTAAAGAACAATTGCTGAGTAAACAAATAAAAGAACTATAATATCCAAATTACTAAAATTCAAAAATAATGTAAACTAAATCCGGCGTTAGCACGGGATGACTTCTAGTATATATATATATATATCTATATAAAGTCATCATCTTACAGATTTTAGAAATTACCTTTCCCTTTGCTTCTGCAAACTTTTCTTGAGCTTCTTTTTTCTGTTTTTCACACTCTTCAATTTCGCTTTTTTATGTAATCTCTCATTACCCTGAGAAAATTACACATGAGGTATCTCAAAACAAAGCATAAATTACAAGAAAAAAATGATATTGGCGTACATATAAAGATTCACATACTTTGTGCTAAGTGATTCATCACATAAGAAATTTAGAAGCTTGAGCCTTCTCGATGCATCCATCTTCTCGTATTCAGTAACACCCGCTACAAAAGTTTCAGGAGGGAAACTCATCACTCAAAACTTCTGACTGCGATAGGATCTCTCCGATAGCAGTGAACCAACTGCTGTCGGTTTGCACTTAGAGTCAAGGACCTGTAATATAAAATGCAAATGCATCACAAACATGAGCAAGAAAACAAACATGTGTATACATTTATATAGACTCATACATCTCTCTATGATGTGATATTAAATCCAACAACTGGATCATCATCTGGATAATAGGGCAGTATTGGTTTCTCCTTGTGTTACGCCCACATACAAACAGCTCACGAACAACAGTTTCAGCTTGTCCTTCCTTCAAAGAAAGAGCCTATCACGAAAAAGTTATAAATGAATCAGATTAAGAGTAAAATCATTACAGACCATAGGTTGTGAATAAGCTAAAGAGAGCATTTTATCATACGTTTACAAAGGCTGAGCAAAACTCGAAAAACTGGAATACATTTCAGCTTCTTCAGTGGGTATATCAATGCCTGATACTCAAGTCAAGCTTGTACCCTGAGGGAACTACTGGAGCCTCAAACTGAATCTCCTCTTTAAGTTTGTCACTGGATTTGGCTTCTCTCCTCTTGCCCACCACTTTCTTCTCCTCCTTGAGAACATCTGTTTCATAAACGTTAAAATCATTAATTAGCCTCTTCTTTATATTAAAAAACTTACAAAACACAATTCTAAAATTATAAACTCACCTAATATTTCCACTTTTGTCCCTGGAACAGTTTCACTATTGCTACTACTACCTTCAATGGAAGCAGCAATCTACATAATTAAACCATGTTAATCAAGTAAGTATAATTAAAGACAAAAGCTAACGATCATTAAAAACATGATTTGTATTTTAGTTACCAGTTTTGGCTTCCTCTGATAAGAAAACTTATCAGGCCCTTCAACTTCAAGAAGCTCAACGACTGAAGCCAACCCACAAGCTCTAGCTTTATGTACCAAAATCCCAGTGGGGTTTAGCCCTCGGCTTGTCCTGTAAAATCCACACAAACCATTTTATTTCATTGATAAAGCTCTAATATATTAATTTCAAAGACATGTATAAATACATGCACACGCTGCAGATGCATATGCCTCTACATTGAGGACATACCCAGTCGTCCAACTTTGCTACTTCTTCTGCATTCTCACCATACCTATGGTTCAAATCATGAATAACACACATTATAAGAAACCATTATTGTCTCTGGAAAAAAAATCAATGAAATAATAAAAAAACGAACCTGTTTGATAAGCATTTGTAACAAAACTTATTGGGGCATAGCTTGTTATTCATCTTCCTGACCTTGCACGGTGCGACGAAGTCCATAGTCTTCTGTCGACACTACAACAAACAAATGAACCAACATTTTAAATCAAGACAGAAAAAAAAAATTAGTATCTAACCAAACAAAACTAAGTCTCACCTGGTGACAGGATTTGCCATTTTTGGAATCATAAACTCTTCTTCCAACGACTCTTACGCCAGGATTGCGATTACGTTTGTTCTCCATAACAACAGTAAACTACGGTGAAAAAGAATCGAATTTTGGGGAATAATAGAACTAAACCGATGAATAATGGGTTAATTAGAGAGTAAATAAATCAATGGAGAATGAAACTAGAGAAGATGTTAATGCAAAAGTATTGAGTGAGTGTGGAATCTATAAGGTCGTTCCTTTTTCAATATATATAACTAGAAGTCATCCCATGCTACGCACGTGTTTAGCTTACATTGCTGTTCAATTTTAGTAATTTGAAGATTATTAATTTTTATTTGTTTATTCTTATTTTTGTGATTTTAAAAATGTACTGATCATATTAATTTTTTCCGGTGTATTTGTTTGATGTTACTTGAGTTTTCATTTTATATATAGTATTAGAGTATTTCAACACATGAAAATTTTTTGATTACGTAGTAAAATGTTTATGGTTTTTTCCCTTTAGATTTTCCATACATATTAGAGTATGTGCATTGGTGTGAAACCCATTGAGTTTCTCATCATATAATATTATTTTTTAATGTAAATTTTGGAACCTCTTTCTAATATGAGAATTTGTTAGAAATATCTTTTTTTTTAGAGACCCCTTTTCAAAAATACCCCATTATTTGAACATTTTCATTTTTGCCCTCTTTTACACAAATTACAATATGTTAAAAACAATTTTGATAATTTTTTAATGTCAAAGTTTTCTATTTTACATTTAGGATATAGTTTTGATGGGGTAGGGTTTAGTATTTGGAGTTTAGAATTTAGAATTTAGTCATTTTATACATAGAAAATGAGTACTTTTGAAAATGAACAACATGAAAGAGTATTATTGAAAAGTGACATAAAAAAATGAGTATTTTTGGAAATGCGCTATTTGATACTAAGATTCCTAAAAAAAATATGATACCAAAATACAATTAGCATATAATACTCACTATAGAAGTCAAATTAATCAGATGTAGTATAGAAATTTGTAACTCATATCGTACCGTGAGATAAAAAGATATTACAAGTTTAACAACATGATTTTTTAAAGCATATGATGGTAACATACAATTTTTATTTTTTTTATAATAGTTTAAAATACATTTTTTTCTTAAAGATGAAGACTAATAAGAAACTAAATTTACAATAGAAAGACTCATATGTATCGTCCAATAAGAAGAAGTTTTAGCCTACTTTACCACATGAATGCCCAAAAGAAAAAAAAAATAGAGCTAAAATATAAGAAAATGAACAAAACCTAACATGTTCAACTTATTAAATCATGATAGTTTATTTTCTTTATGATGTAGTAATATTAACACAACCCACGAAAACGACAACCTGAAGTAAAAATGAAACTTGGTTCAAGGCCCGACCCATAGGCCAAGCAAGTGAAGCCAAGGATTAAGGCATCAATTTTTCTGGGTCATATTATAGACCAAAAGTTTTAGGTCTTTTATATAGGGAAAAAACTATAAGTTTCATTATTAGATTTTTTTTATAAGTCCAAAGAAAATTAGAAGTTCAAGTTTTATATAAGAAAACAGTATATTATTCATTGTAGATATATCCAACTTATGGATGAAATTTTATTAGGTTTATGTAAAAACCTATTTCATCTTTTGAATTGTTGGTGGAATGAGTATTAGATTCATGTTATACTGAGAACTTAAGTAAAATTCAATTTAGGAAAACAAATATGAAACTCTAATAAAAAATTTTCCATATGAGTTATTAGGCAATATGATATTTATTTTCGTATAAATGTTTAAATGAACATGAAAACATTGAAAATACAAAGAAAAATGTGAGCAAGCAAAATGAACTACAATATGGAAATAATTTTTATATTACTTTTTTATAATTTTATTTATAATACTAAAAATGGTTTCTTAAAAAAACATTGTCGTATGACATCCAAAATTGTCGGACCGGCCCATGGAGAGTAAGAAAGACATTCATAAACACTGTAATGAAATAAATAAATTTATCAACATTTTCACATAATTTTTTTCTTCGTAGAATTAATGCGAACAACAAACATGATAACATGCAAAAAAAATTAAAAATTATTCAAGAATACCTATTAAAATTTGGAAAGATATGTAAAAATAATATAATTTTTTCATTGGAACCTAACGACTGAAATTAAATATTAATTACTGAAAATTTGTGTTAAAAGGAGAGTAATTAGGGATATTGAATTCTAATTTTATGGAAAACGGAATGAATTCTACTTTTATGGAAAAAGAATTGGTAAGATCTAATGAGGAATAAATGAGTAAGCAATTATCAAATTACTTACGGAAAACATCCCAGCATTAAATTATATAAGACTAAATGCCATAAACTAAGCAGGAATGAAAACCCAAAATTTAAAATTTGAGCCAAAAATTTATGAATTGATAAGAGAATTTTTCAGAACATATAAACATCCGACAATCTAACATAATCTAGAATTCTTTCTTGCCCATGAATCATTTATAAGATTGAAACACATAAATCAATTTTTTTACATAATTTAGAATCTGTTATTGCCCCCGAATCATATATAAGATTGAAACTCATATTTTTTTTTTTTTCAACCATTGGGCCACAGCAGGCCGGCCCATTAGCCTAATCCCTACATTCGTAGGGAGCGGGACTCGATCCTGGGTGTGATGGTGCCTTGTGCATTAAGGACTTACCTTTGGCCACTGCACTAAGATCACTTCACAAACTCATATTTATCATTACAAAATAAACTATCATCAATTTTTCTTAGGATGGAATCACAAACTGATAAATGGTGGTTTTAGTTCAGGAAAAGTCTACAAATAGTTTTTATTGAAGAAGGAAAAAAGAAAATGTTGAGAGTTTTTTTGTTTTTGTTTTATAGGCCAGTAGTTACTTTGGTTCAAGGTACAAATCAATTTAGTTAATTAAATAAAAACAACAAAATAAAACAGGTGTTAGATAGATAACATGCCAAGTGTCATTTTCTTAGCAAAAGTTGAGAAAAACATTCTCATATTATATAAGATAGATTCAAACTTCAAAAAAAGAAGAAAATCATAAAATATATTCAAAAGTTTTTTTTTTTTTTTCATTAATAGGTGTTTTTGAGATATTCATCCTTTTATTTAACTATATTCTATTTTATGATAAAGCTCTCATTTGTTTAAATTTTGAAGTTATAGAAACAAAATATTTTATTTCTCTTTTTGTGACTCAGACTAGAAATTTATATCATAAAACAGTAAAATGGAGAAAACAGTAATTTTTTTTATTTGACTTCGATAATAAGATGATAGAATAAAAAAATTAAGAAATAATCTTTAGAGATTATGCAAACATTCATGTAACCACTTTTCTTTGGTCAAATCATGTATCTACAAATCCCAAATTCTAGACCAAATTATAAAAGATATTCAAATAAAGGGAAAAAAAATCTGAAAACACCTACTAATGACAAACACACTTTTGAATATGTTTTTTTTTTTCCTTTTGGAATTTTGATTTTATTAGATAAGAAGAGGGAAAATACCTCTCAAATTCCATACCCACTTCAATTTTTGCATTATCGTCTTCCCTAAATCGATTCTCAATACATTCCTCCTACATTGTGTTGTTTACTTTAAATCCTTGTTCTCTATTATTCCCGGCCCCAAAGTTTGATATTTTCACTGTAGTTTACTTTTGTTATAAGTTATATGAAATTTTCATTAATTTTTAATATATTTTTATAAACATTTTAAAACATAAAAAATAACAAGGCTATACTTAAAATAACACATAATTTTCTTCTCCTTTCAAATGTACCACATAATTATATATATATACTTTTGAACCAAGCTTGTTTTCATGCCATTAAGATAGAATCCAAGTATAGAGAGAGAAGGAATCAGTGATCCAAAAGTTTAAGACACAACAAGAAGGGGTACAATGAGTATAAAAGAGATTAATAGGATATATAAGTTGAATCGATAAGAACTTCTTGAGAGCTATGAGCCATAAGCTATGTGATGTCACAGTATTTTAACATATTTTTAGGTCTTGTTTAGTCATGTTTTGCATCATATAGAAGTAATTCCTTAGGTCTTATAACCATTTCTATCCAAATATGCACTTAGGATGTTTAGAAGCATGCATTGCATACATTTGTACATTGGGAGTATTATTAGGTGTTATGGAGATCTAAAGTCTAAGGAAGGACTTGGTGTTATTTCTGGAGCTAACCAAGAGGACTAGAAGCATCAAGAACGTATAAGAAAGCACTCGACCACACCACTCGACCATGAACATGGTCGAGCACTCGGTCGGATTCATAACGAGCTCATCGATCCGAATGAAGATTTTCTGTTGCGATTCAGTTTCAGCATACTTCGTATAAGTTGTAGGAAATCAGGTTACTTTTCCAATGCCGGTGTTTTCAGGTCAATCAGAGGTGTCCTTCAAGAGTTATCCCTGTTTTACTGAACAGATAACATCCCAGATCGAAGACTGGAGCTACCTAACGGACCAACCACTCGACCATGCACTCGACCGAGCACATGGTCGAGCACTTGCAGGCCGACTTTCTGTTTTGTCCTCTAGCTAAATATGGTTTCTCCCTCTTTACTATATATATATGTACTGCCACTTGTGGCCGCAGACAGGACACCTCATAACCTAGTTTTTGTTATTTTTAGCCTACTTTTACTTTATTACATCCTCTTATTTTTCTAGGGTTTTTAGCCACCAAAGTTTGTAATCTTGATAACTTTGGATCTGTTGAGAATTTTCTTTCACTTCTTTGTATTAAATTGCTCATCTCTCTCTTATCTATCTGATCATGCTTGTTTTATCATTTTCTGGGTTTGTGTTTTTCATCATGATTTGTAGATCTGAATAGTAACTAGATCCTTGGAGATGGGTTAGGTTGATTGAGAGTTTGGTTGTTCTAGCACTTTTTAAGCCTTGACTGTTATAGATCCCTTCTAGATTAGGTGTTCTCTAAGCTATTCTTGTTCTGAGAAGTTAAGAATATATCTGAGGTCTTTTATTATGCAAAAGATGTTTAAGATGCTGGATAAGACTAATACTGGAGATTATTGTGTCTAGCTTAAGAGATTAGTTGTCTAGGGTGGTTTTTGACAAAAATTAATCTGGGATTTAATTCCTGTTTATCCATGTCTTAGCTAGTGAGAACTAGGTCTAGGAGTGTTTAAACTTGATTGTTATTGCCATGAGAGTGGGTTAACAAGTTTATGAGATCATTGTCTATGGATAGCTTCTATGAGTTTTGCTAGACAGTCTAGATAAGCCAAGCTTGATATCAACCCATTATTCCCATCTCTAGGATATATTTGCTTATTATTTGTTACTGCTTTCATATTTGATCATTTGTCATCGTTTATTTTGCATCTTTGTTCTTTGTTTTGCTTTTGTTCTTCTGTTATGCATCACACCTGCTCGACCATGCACTCGACCGAGTGCATACTCGAGCACCAATTTATTTCCTTGTTTATGTTATGTTTCATTCAGTTTGCTCTTAATTGCATCTGTTAGTAGTTTTCTCTAGCTTAGCATAGTTTATTGCACTAGTTCTATAGTTTAATTCTGCATTAGTACTGTCTTAAGTTGCCTTTGTTTATTGCATTTCATTTCTGTCAATAGGTTGTTAGAAACAAACCAACTTGATATTTGGCTTAACCTTAAATGCATTGATCATGTCTTGACTACTTACATTTCATACTCTTTATAGATTGACATCCTTTATGCTACAGCAACATAAGGGTATTGAAACACCTTGCATCCCATTTGATCATCTTAGCCTAAGTCTGTTTGTTTACTGTCATCCATTCATTCATAGGTTAAGATCAGAAAAGACCATGTTTCACTATGAAGCTTTTTGGTAAATGTGAGATCAAAGATTATCGACAATCTTCCAAAAGCGAATCAATGGAGGACAAAATAGACAATGTCAAGAGACGAAGTGGCGTTGATGAGTGGGCCCAAAGTCATGATTCTTGGCGACACGAGAAGAACATAGCTTGTGGGAGTGGTGTGAAGGCTGTGATGCTTGAAATTAAATCATCGGAATAGCAAGGAGAGTGGTCATTGGACAAGTTCAAGAGCCAGGATGTTGAAGTTCTCACCAAAGGGCTTGAATTAGGTAGGGTTTTTACTGGGTTTTAAAAGGGGAAATAAAAAGATTAACAAAATAGAAAAAATAGGAGATTGAAGAGTTTGATGAGGAGAGAAATGTTGAACAGGGTGAGGCCTCGATACTAGTGTGTGGGAGCTTTTGGGGGGGGGGGGGGTTTAATTCAAAAAATGTACCACATAATATTTATATTTATATTTAGGATATATTTATATCGTTTTAATTAAATTTGGTAGTAGATCCAAGTCAGATCTGAATATCTTATTTTTCAAAAATCAACATATTTGGAATATGATTGGAAAGTTCCTATGTCATATCATATTTTTTTTTTTTGTCAACCGAACACTAATTAGAAAAGAACTTCAAGGTTGATAGCACAAACTGGAGGAACATAGTTTACAAACTAGAGGAACATAATTTATAAAGGAAAATGCTGAAAATTAAAGATCTAGAAGACCGAGCTAGACAATCCACCTACAAATTTTGCGTGCAAAAAATCTTGGACAAGGAGAAGTGTGTGGAAGGCGGCTCGAAGCAAGTGAAAATCGTCAAGAAGATTAGAGAAGCCAGGCCAGTCTTGAGGGGCTTGAATCATTGCTACTAGTTATGCATAATCCGTCTCGAAACTCTAACAAGCAACTCCATTTGCAAGGATACACTCCATGGCCCAAAGCAGAGATTCTAACTCTGCATGGAGCGAGGAAGGATTTCGTCGAAGACATCGAGCACCCAATAAAAAAGTCTGAGCATCGCCATTACAACACCACCAACCAAAACCTGAATTGGATCAGATGCTTTCCATAAACCGTTGATTTGACAAAAGGGACCCTGACCCGGTCTCACCGAGGAACCAAGAATCCGCGGGATCTGAAATACAGGAGGCAACCTGATGTGAGCACAGGACCGGAACCTGACTGAGACGACCAAGACGCACCAGACGCGACCGAGACGCGCCGAACGCGACCGAGACTCCAGCATCGAGCACGGCCAAGGTTCTAGCGATCCTCCCAGGAGCCACGACAAGGTCAAGGAGCTCCGCCAAGGCCACCAAGCAGAGGATCAACCTCTTTGTTCGAGCGTTCGTCCAACACCGCGACCAGACCAAAGACCATGAAGAAACAGTTCGCATGGCCTTCACTCTTACCCAAGGTGAAGGCAACCAAGTCATTGTAAGTGAGGAATCATACTCTTTTTCCTCACTCCGGGTTTTTTCCCAAGTGGTTTACCGGAGGAGGTTTTTAATGAGGCGAGGAGCTTCAATGCACAACGTCCGAAGCCAAGTCGTTTCCCGCGCCAAGGCCAAAGATGATTTTCTATTTTTACTTATGATGTGCATTTTAATTTGAACTCTAGAATCTTCTTTTGAACGTTTGAGACTGTTTGTGGTTAAGTTTGATTGTCAAAGAGAGACACGTGTTCTATTTCAAAGAGAACACGTCAAAGGACAAGTGTGCGGACCATTGCGAGTCCGTGTGTCCTTAAGCCTTCTCTTAACCTAGCTATTTAAACCCTCTCTTAAACATTTGTAGCCTTCAGACTTGAATGAAATAAAAACATTCTCAAAGACAGATTCTTTGACATTGTCTAACTCCCCTTTCAGTAGAACAATCCGGGATTGCTCTAGCGAGAGAACCTAACGACTCGAACCGGGTTCATTGTCGTAAGCTTGGCCGTATCGAAAAAGTGCGAAGAGCAATTGTACGCCAACTTGAAAAAGTGCGTCTTTGCTGCTGATAAGTTAGTGTTTCGAGGTTTTGTTGTAAGTTCGCAGGGCCTCAAGGTAGATGGAGAGAAGATTCGCGCCATAGAGGAGTGGCCCACGCCTACAAGCATCTCGCACGTCCGATCGCTCCACGGCATCGCTAGCTTCTATTGGAGGTTCGTGAAGGACTTCAGCACGGTCGCAGCATCCTTGACCGCAGTAATCAAGAAGAACCAGGAGTTCAAGTGGGGATGAGGAGCAAGAGCGAGCGTTCAAAAAACTCAAGAGACGTCTCACTCAAGTCCCTCTACTGACCTTGCCCGACTTCAACAAGACGTTCGAGGGTCAAGTGCGATGCGTCTGGTGTAGGCATCGGGGGCGGTTCTCACTCAAGGAGGCAAACCGGTGGCTTACTTCATCGAAAAGCTTAACGGCGCCTCCCTCAACTACCCCACATACGACAAGGAGCTCTACGCCTTGGTGCGCGCTAGGGAGACCTGGCAACATTTCCTCCTGGCCCGAGAGTTCGTGATTCACACCGATCATGAAACTTTGAAGCATTTACGCGGCCAGACAAACCTCAAGAGACGTCACGCCAAGTGGCTCGAATTCATCAAGTCTTTTCCATACGTGATCAAATATAAGAAGGGGAAAGAGAATGTCGTCACCGACGCCTTGTCACGGAGACACGCCTTGATCACCACAATGGACGCTCGAGTGTTGGGGTTCGAAAGCATTAAGGGTGCGTACGCCGAAGATGTCGAGTTTGGTGATTGTTTCAAGAATCACGGCAAATGCATCTACACCGAGTTCTACTTGCACGAAGGGTTCTTGTTCTGAGGCCGGCGTCTTTGCATTCCTACCGGATCCATACGCAAGTTGTTAGTCCGAGAAGCACACAGTAGAGGCTAGTCCCGTAACTTTGGTATCACCAAGACGCTGGCCGTGCTTCAAGAGCATTTCTATTGGTCGAAGATGCGCAGCATGGTCGAGAAACACTACAGACGCTGCGTAGTGTGTCGAGCTTTAAAGTCGACAACTCATCCTCACGGCCTCTACATGCCTCTACCTGTGTCAACAGCGCCTTGGATTGACTTATCAATGGACTTCGTTCTCGGCCTACCTCTCTTACCACATAAGGACATAATAATGGTTGTGGTGGGCAGGTTTTCAAAGATGGCGCTCTTCATACCTTGCAACAAAAGAAATGACGCTGTACGACTGGCGAACCTCTTCTTCAGTCAAGTGATCAGACTTCACGGCTTACCGCGCACTATCATCTCCGACCGAGACCCAAAGTTCCTTGGTCACTTCTGGCGTACACTATGGAAGAATCTCGGCACCAAGCTTCTATATTCCACCGCTGCTCAAACGCAAACTGACGGCCAGACCAAAGTCGTGAACCGGTCAATAGGAGCCTTACTTCGGACGGCGATCGCAAGCAACAAGGGTTCATGGCTCGAGTGCATTCCCCTCATTGAATTCGCTTACAACCAAGCCATCCATTCTTCAACAAAGAAGTTTCCGTTCGAAGTTGCCTATGGGTTCAAGCCGCTTACACCTATGGATCTCCTACCTCTACCACCGGACGAGACCGAGAATCAAGATGGAGCCACGAGAGCAGAGTTAGTCAAGAAGCTGCACAAGGAGGTTCGAGCAAACATCAAGAGAAGGACCGAACAGTATGCACGCTTCTTGAACCGCGGACGCAAGCCGATGTTGTTCAAGCCAGGCAATTGGGTTTTGTTGCACTTGAGGCCGGAGCGGTTCCAGCAGAAGAGAAAGGACAAGCTTAGCTCACGCGGAGACGGACTATTTAGAGTCATCGAGAAGATCAATGATAATGCCTACCGACTCGAACTACCAGGTGAGTATACTACATCTATTTCCTTTAACGTTACTGATCTCATTCCATTTGATGTAGGTGACGATGAAGAAGTTTTGGGGACAAAACATTTTCAAGGGGGAGGGAATGATGTGAGCACAGGACCGGAACCCGACCAAGAAGACCGAGACGCACCGGATGCGACCGAGACGCCTGACCGAGACATGCCAAACGCGACCGAGACTCCAGCATCGAGCACGACCAAGGTTCCAGCGATCCTCCCGGGAGCCACGACAAGGTCAAGGAGCTCCGCCAAGGCCACCAAGCAGAGGATCAACCTCTATGTCCGAGCGTTCGTCCAACAATGCGACCAGACCAAAGACCATGAAGAAACAGTTCGCATGGCCTTATTTCTTACCCAAGGGTGAAGGCAACCAAGTCATTGTAAGTGAGGAATCGTACTCTTTTTCCTCACTCCGGGTTTTCCCAAGTGGTTTACCGGAGGAGGTTTTAACAAGGCGAGGAGCTTCAATGCACAACGTCCGAAGCCAAGTCGTTTCCCGCGCCAAGGCCAAAGATGGTTTTATATTTTTACTTATGCTGTGCGTTTTAATTTGAACTCTAGAATCTTCTTTTGAACGTTGAGAATGTTTGTGGTTAAGTTTGATTGTCAAAGAGCGCGACGTGTTCTGTTTCGAAGAGAACACGTCAAAGGACAAGTGTGCGAAATTGTCAAAGAGAGCGACGTGTTCTATTTCAATGAGAACACGTCAAAGGACAAGTGTGCGGACCATTGCGAGTCCGCGTGTCCTTAAGCCTTCTCTTAACCTAGCTATTTAAACCCTCTCTTAAACATTTGTAGCCTTCAGACTAGAATGAAATAAAAACATTTCTCAAAGAGAGATTCTTTGACCTTGTCTAACTCCTTTCAATAGAACAATCCGGGATTGCTCTAGTGAGAGAACCCTAACGACTCGAACCGGGTTCGTCGTCGTTAGCTTGGCTGTATCGAGAGGAGAGCCATTACTCTCGTGTCGTCACTCGTTCCACCGTCGCCTCCATCAACTCGTTTCCACTCGCGTCCACCATCGCTTCGCATCGAAGCCACTCACTAGCCGTTCCGCATCCGATCCGTCCGTATCGCATCCGTTCGACCTGATCACGGCCAAAAGCTTGATCTCTCAATCCACTCGTTTGTCTTCCTTCATCTTCGGTGTCCCTCGTTTGTTTCGTCCCTAGGTTCGAATCACCAAGCCTTGTCCAAGGAAAACCTCTCACAGTCCGAACGGCCTGAGAGCGACCTCTCTGTCCGTACCGCAACCGCGACCTCGGTTCACATCACTACCACTGCTTGAAATTGTGCATTCTCCCATAACATTTTGTCGCTTACAACTTGATTAATTACCTCATATGCGCGAGCTGCATATTTTGAAAACCTTTTTTATTCATATCCTTCCAAATTGACCATAATATCCAAGGTAACTGAAGAAAGGAATCAAGATCGCCTGAGTGAGATGATCCTCTCCAATAGAGAAAATCAAGATTTGAGTACACAGACTCATACAGAACACTCCCTGAAGAAATCTGAATCAGAGATAAACCCCAAATTTGTCATGAGTGAGAACACTCAAAAAGAGCATGGTTAATTGTCTTATATGCCGAGTCACATTTTTTACACTTGATATCACACTGGACACCACAATTAGCTAATCCAAGAGTGCCGATGCAATTTGCCAAAAGAAATTATTATTTTTTGGTGAAACATGGAGCTTCCATGCTTGGGCTCTTAAAACCGTACATGTTGGGCCATATTCTACCTCTACCGCCATCACCCTAGCCAATACATAACCCGATGTCACCGAATATTTTCCAGACTTTGAATAATGATAAATCAAACGATTTGGCTTGAAATATTTGTTGATAGCCATATTCCGAATAATCTGAATATCATGCAAATTTATAAACTCTTGGAGAATAGTTAAATGTCACTCCCTGGTAACCGGATTGACTAAATGATTAACCATTAAATTTGGATGCAAATGTCGACCCCTGCATGGCCATATAACTTTCCTGTTTGAGCGAAGCTAGAATCAGGCTTCTACAGTCTTCAAGTTCGACGAAATTTAGTTTATCGAGTTTCATGTTTGTAAATCATATTAGATATGAACATCTTACACTCTGTTTCCCATGATCTTCGGCTATTATTTGTTTTTAATATCATCCTCATCAATTCACTAAAACTTTCTCACTAATATACACAAAAACATCAACAATCTCCTTAACTTGTCAATGAACCTGCTCGTTCTTTTTTTTTTCCTTTAGCAGATGTATTGGGTTTAAGAAAACAAATCTGCTAAATCGGAACAGAACCCTCTTGGAATGATGAGTTTGCCAGTTAGCTGTCAAAGGGAGAAGAGTACGTCTATGCCAATGAATACTCCAGAATGTATATGTGAAAATCCACTTTCACGTAGAACTCTAACCATGCACTACTATAACAATATTAGGAAACTCCAAATAGAAACCGCAAATTAAGAATAGGGAATACTAAAATAAATAAAAGATAAGGAAAATAGAATGAAAAACCAGACGAGTAGGATGAGATCCAAGCACTTCTTAATATCCTTTGAAGAAGCACCATTGTGAACTAATAGATGATAAAAATAATCCAAATTAAGTCTGAAACATGTACTGAAAAATAAGAAACGTTAAACAAGATGTCAAATAATGTGACACTAATTGAAATCCATTTTAAGAACTAGAAATTATTTCATAAAGGAGAGACTAAACTTGGAAATAAAGGAACAAGGAGACTGTCACGAAGAGGAGAACAAGACAAGATGTGATATGTAGAGTTTAGGGGTTGAAATAGGAGGGGCTCCTGGAATTGTTTAAAGAGCATCACCTTGTTACCATTCTTGGAAATTGCCGCAGGATGGAAGAGTGAAGTAACATCATGAGGCTTATAGCAAGTGGGGTTAATCTTGTTCAAGTCAATGGAGAACAACTTGTCCATTTTCAATAATGCCCCATCAGTGTTGTGGTTAGTGAGCCTCCAAACGTGTTGCATGCCATCTCCATTTGTCTCTAAAGTCCACACAAGACGACGGTCGTCGTCTATGCTACCGAAGCTCATATCAACAACGGATGATGATAATGTCTCAATAATAGGATTTGGAATCACTTGAAACATGTCCGTGTGAAGATCAAAAGCAATCAATTTGGTCAAGTCTAGGTGGAACCAATAAAGCCATCCGTTTGCAAAAGTTGGTAAGTTGGTGTTGTTTAAGCGATGTTCAGGAAGAGGTGGAGGCACCTGCCTCCATTGCTTGACTTCAAAATCGAATATATCGCATGATAAGGTGGTATTGTACTTGTTAATATTATGTAACCACACTATTTTGTGTGTTCCAGTAACGTAGTCTTTTCCAAATCCTGGACCTCTGAGTCATTGTTGTCTATTTGAAAGTTGGCAAGAGGAAGCTTGTAGGACCATCTCGTGTCTGGGTTTATCACTGTAATTTCTCTTGTGGAGGCATACAAGCAGACAAGACCATCGATACTATCAGAAGGAGTCCCATATTCGTCGCTAGTAGGTACCCCTTTATCTGTAAGACTTTGAACTCTCAAAGTGTTTAGGATCGGACAACAAGAGATGTTACTCTGTTTTTTTGTCTCTCTCTCTGTTTTGTTCTACATTCAATGTGTTTCTCTTGTTAATCGTACTCTGTTTTTGTATAATGAAAACCGTATGTTTTATTAGATTGTGAAACACATATTTATAGGTTTACAAGACACTCTTTGGACTAGGAGTTGCATCTCTAATAGATGCCCCAATGTAAAGACACAAACATTCAAACAATAACTACTTGGTGGTTACTTATATCATTTGTATCAAAGTGATACGAATGATTTAAATACAGCCGACTCTTATACACTATATAAATAAAACAAATATGAAGACTTGATCACTTCCAACACTCCTCCTTGATCATGGCTTCATCTTCACTCCTAGCTCTTCTTGTAGAGACTCAAACCTTAACGTGTTTAAAGGTTTGGTTAAGATATCGGGGACTTGAAATTCTCCTGGACAATGTTCAAGCTTGATCTTTCCTTCTTGTTCAGCCTCTCTTACGAAATGATACTTGATCTCAATGTGTTTTGTTCGACGATGTTGAACCGGATTCTTTCCTATAGCAATCGCAGATTTGTTATCACATAGGATCCTTATACCTTTTTCAGCCTTGAATCCGATTTCATTCACCAGTCTTTGTAGCCATATTGCTTGATTTGCTGAGGAGCAAATCGCAATGTATTCTGCTTCAGCGGTTGATTGAGCAACCGTCTTTTGCTTGCTTGAATTCCAACAGCATGCACCCGATCCAATTGAGAAAACATAGCCGCTACTACTCTTCTTGTCTTCAACTGAACCACCCCAATCACTATCAGAAAATCCCACCAACTCTGGTTCTGCTACTTGTTTGAATTGAATCCCATATGTCAAAGTCCCTTTAACATATCTAAGTACTCGTTTGGCTTCTTGAAGATGTTGCACTGTTGGAGATGCCATGTAACGAGACAAGTAAGAACTTGCATACATGATATCTGGTCTTGAAGCACAAAGATACAAGAGTCCTCCAATCATGCTTCTATACTTTGTAACGTCTTCAAGTTTCTCATCTATGGCTTCCTTCTTCTTGCCGTGAGGAGTTACTGGTGTTGACAAACTTTTGCAGTCTTGCATTCCAAATTTCTTCAAAAGCTTCTTTGCATAGTTTTCTTGTGATAAAAAAATGCCTTCTTCGTTTTGGTTCACTTCCATGCCAATAAAGTAACTTAGTTCTCCCAAGTCTATCATTTCAAATTCATTCTTCATCTCCTCCTTGAAACTTTCAATCTCTTCCATGTTGCTTCTCGTGACTATGATGTCATCAACATATAAACTAACCACCAATATCTCCTTTGAGATCTTCTTCACATAAAGCGCTGCATCATTGATGTTTCTCTCAAAGCCATTCTTGATAAAATAACCGTCAATGCGCCCATACCATGCTCTAGGTGCTTGCTTTAAGCCATAGAGGGCCTTGTAGAGTTGAAGAACCTTTCCTCTTCTCCTTCTTTTACGAAACCTGGTGGTTGTTCTACATAAATCTCCTCTTCTAAGTCTCCATTTAGGAACACTGACTTTAAGTCCATTTGGAAGAGTTTCCATTTGTGTTGAGCCGCAATCGCCATTAACGTTCTGATCGTATCGTATCTTGAAACCGGTGCAAACGTTTCAAGATAATCCACACCATATTCTTGTGTGAATCCTCTAGCCACCAATCTCGCCTTGTGCTTGATTGCTTCTCCACTTGCATTAGTCTTCAAACGAAAGATCCATTTGACACTAATCACATTTTTATTGCTTGGTCTTTCCACAACTTGCCACGTCTTGTTCTTTTCTATCATCCTCAACTCTTCTCTCATGGCTTCTATCGACTTTTTGCTTCCTCAAAAGCTTGTGGTTCTTCAGCCATCATGAGACACATCTCAAGTATAAGCGCCTCTCCTTCAACTTCAGTTGTTTGGTTCATAAGATCATTGATTGATCGGTGACCTCTTGGACCAACATATTCTTCTCCTTCTTCTGTATTTGAAATTTGAAGTTGATTGAAAGCGTTACTTACTTGATCTATTTGAGCATTTAGATCATTTCCTCCTCCTTGTTCTTGTGAATTGATCTTGACAAAGCTGGACTAGACGAGTTAAAATGATGAAAGGAAAACTAAAGGTAGCTCGTCGATTTTAGGCTTTGGACGAAAAAGCAGTCGATCGCTTGTCGTCTTTGTAACCGTTTTCTTTCTTTTTTCATAGATTCCCTTTCCTGAACACCGTACATCCGTATTTATAGGTAATCGTGTCGGTTCGTCCTCTGAAAAGACCAAAATACATCTTTCTTGCCTTGAGATTATTTGGATCTTTTCTGGGCGGGCCTTATGTGGGGGTGAGGATCTACCTCTAACAGGCTAACAAACACGAACATGCAATACAAAACAACTAAAGCGGCTCTTGAAAACAAAGACATGATGATGATGATGATGATGATGATGATTATGGTTGTGGTTTTTTTTATCGGAGAACACGGATTTGGTTAAGATTTTGGAAGAAGAGATTATGATGATAAACAAGCTTTGAGTATTTCCGCACTATTTATATATAGTGTGAGTTGCATTCACGTCCTAGTGTCGTTATGACTTAGGACTACGTTTCCATATTTCGATATTGTTTCCTTTTTGTTTTACCTTAAGTTTCCATATCCCATAAGGGATCTTTCATTAATCTAAAAAAAAAAAAAATTTTCACCTCTTTGCTTTAGCCAACACGATCTTCATTAATCCAGAAGAATTTTTTTTTCTATTCTTTTTTCTAAAACATTAGATTAATATTATTTAAAAACAAATTGATTTTTTTAAAATTATTAAAAAGTTCTACAAGATAAAATGATTGAGCAACCCTTTTTACAAAAAAAAAAAAAAAAAAAGTTCTACAACATAATCTTATAGGTTTTAAAGTAAATAAAAACTATAATCTCTTTAAATAAAGTTTACCCCTTCAATTAATAAATTCAAATATTTGTAGTTTTCAAAATTCAAGTTTATTTCAAGTGTATAGGACATGTTAAGTTGTTAACACATATACAGAGATTTACTGTATTTTGGTCCGAACTACAACTAACCGATTGCTAATCAAATCATTTTGTTTTGTTTGTGTTTACTTGGAATAGTACTTTCGCAATGGAAAAGTATTTTAACCTTTTTCCCCGGTCAACTTCTAAAATTATTGATCGATCACTAATCCTCCGGCAGAAAAGTTCAACTTCGTGGTGCCACAGACAAAACTCACAAGCAGAAGAAGTCTTCATGTCGTTATTGTCCTCATTCTATGGATGCCAACCACAGTTCCTTGCTAAGAACATCATGGTTTTACCATTGCACTTCTCTCGAACGTAGACTATTTTGAGTTGTTCCATCACCGGGTTGGCACGATCCCATTCGCTGTCTCTAATCTTTTCAATCTTGTATCGAAGTTCCACCAGCTCATCCATCGTAGTTGACAACAACGGCTTTGTAACAGAAGACAAGATCTTGAAACCATTTTGTTTTGTTTGGCCTCCAAGACAGATAAGAATCAGCCCATAGACATATTTAGCCTCTTTGTGTCCTTTTTCTGCAGCTTTAGCTAAATACAGTGCCGTACCTCATGTATATCGAAAAGGGCATTTGCCCAAGGCCACACAATATAAAAAAATTGTAAGACCACATATTTTTTTAGTTAGCTTATGTATTTAGTTTGAAAATGTGTTTACGCTTTTCATTTTAAAAATCTAAGATATTTTGTTTGTTAATAATTCTTCTTATTTCATATTTCTTTATCTTTTATTTGCATTAATAGAGTATTATATAATTTATTAAATGTTTGAAACTAAATATGAAAAACCACATAAAAGTTGAGAACTTGTGTTAAAAATTTAAACGAAAATATATTTTTAATTAATTAACACAATGCTAATGTGTAATAACACATAAAATAGACTCTCAAATATCATATCATCTATTTTTTATTGTCATATTAGCATTTTGTTAGTGTGGTTGCAAATTTTCAACTTTCATGTGGTTTTTCAATTTTACTTTCAAACATCTAATACATTATGAAACACATACGTAAAAATATTTTACTTATGTTTTGTTTATATTTTGCATATGTTTTGCTTATTTTTTGTTAATATCTATTCAATATTACAAAGAACAAAAAAATGACTAATTTACTGCCGTAGATAAACAATCACACCTACAATTTATATTTATATAGAATTTAATGTAAACTATACTCAATGTATCAAGCAATCAAATAATTTCTATATATGTAGATGATTTTATCATAGTCACAAAATAATAAATATATAAATAATTAAAAATACATATCATCTACGTTTCTGATGGGTAACCATCTAATCTATATATGTTATTTTTAACTTTTTTTAAAAACAAAAACCATTTTTTTTGCCCTAAGCCTATATGAACTTAAGCACGGCTAAATATTTGAGTCCTTTGTGCTCAAGGTACTGTAGAAAGTAGTAGATGAATCCTTTGCGATACAAAGCTTCGGGGTTTCCATTCTTGCGACATCTTTTGAAAAAATTGGAGAACGTTTCATGGTCGCGATGCCATGGGAACAGAGGGGTTTCTTGGAGCGAAAGTCTGCGGAGAACATATCCATCATCGCAAATACGTCGAAACGGTTTCGAAACTAATCTGAGATTACGAACCTCTGACAAGGAAGAAGCTGCGATACATGACAAAATCTCCACAAGAAGATCTTCCGGTAAAGGATCTGTAAATGTATAGAGGAATAACACCACAATCTTCGGCTTGGAAAATGTCAAGCGAACCTTTTACTATTTATTCTTTTTAAACTCTTAACCGGTTACAAGAATAAATCTAAGCACACTTTTCTTCTCTATCTAAACTCTCACCAATATAGATCTAAGAGAATAACCAAACACTCACATTCTTAGCTTTCTTTGATCAGCCTTGAAGTTACAATCTCACGCAAAAGGTTTTTCAAGTGTTCAAGAAAACCTCCCACACATCACCCTAGATCTTTTATATTCGATCACACTAAAACCGTAAAAAGATCTTCAAATCTTCAAGTAAGGCAATTTCTTGTTTGCCACAATCTCAGTTTCCTTAACCATCGCGAACGATGTTCTCCAGATATCTTCTCTCCCTTATGTGAGCACCAGTCGGCTCGCGGTACAGACAGAAAGTTGGTTCTTCGGAACGGTCAGGTTAGAGCCAACTTTTCTCGGGCAAAACAATGGTGAATGATTGAAGAGGGAAAACGAACGATGGATACGAGTTTTGGCGAGTGGAACGCTAGATAGAACGATGGTCACGACTTTGGGCGTACGGACTGTAATGCCCCCGAACCGTACTATGACCACCCAGGCCATCAGACGGCGCCGAGACGCTACTAAGGGAACGTTCATCAAAGGTCCGGCCGGGTGCGAGAACAAATCAGGCCCTTCGGCCAGTCCCTCGGCGAGGTTCCCGACCACACGACATATCCTTCAGGCTTTGCAACCCTACGGACACGCCGTGCGTTGGGCCGACTCGGACTAAGTCTATATCAGTATGACCCGTTTGATTTAAAAGAAAATACGAACACATTAAAACTTAAACAAGTTTTCACAACCGATTACACAAAATAGTTCACAAGGCGTAACGCCAAAGTTTTGGTTTGCAAATAAACATACTTTGAATTTTACAATAGACACCAAAAAGAAAACTACTCCGGAGCCCTATCATTCACCACGCCCTCTAGTTCCCTCTAGGGTCACCTGCATAACAACAATATTATCATAAGTAATCTAAGATTACTTAGTGAGCTCAGGGTTCCTGCAGAGAAATAAATCCCAAACCCCAATTCCCCATTAACAATCAACATGCACGCAATCACAACAACATGCGAACATAAATAAGCAACATGCAAGCATAGATAAACAACATGCAGGCATCAGCAATTAACAAGCAGCGATTAACATGCAAGCAAGCAAAACAACTTAACAACCATAAGAGATGACATGCGGAAGCTAACAAGCCAACAAAAACACTCTACCAATAATCGCAACTACATGCAACAATATACAACAACATGCAATGACATGCAACAACAAAACTTGAAATAAAACAGCAGTTTTTAACAAGTTTAATTTATCTGGGCCCGGCATGCATTCCTCTTCCTCAACCCCTCATGAATTCTCCAAAACGCAACCACAAAGGCAGGCGTTTCGATATCAACCAAAATTACACCATCGTGTAAAGTAGCCTCGGCCAGGGTAGCGAGCCCAGTAACCTCCGAGCTCTTCGTGACCAACCCTGCACACACACGAACATGGGTTGCATGTCGCGGCTGCATGTGGCACGGAATGGGAAGGATAGCCATACCAAATCTTAAAACACTTAGCCGGAATTTCTCGCGGACTAAAGCGCCTTAAGATCTCACCGAAGTTTATACTTGAGTTTATATGGTTTTAAACCCATAATCTTACCAATAACTCAACCATTTCTCGCCTTCTATTACTAGATCATTTCGATCTAGCAACTGGCGCAACCTTTCTATGCATGCATTTAAACAAGAAAACATGAAAGAACTTCAAGTAAATGCATCTACATGCAACATGCAAAATCGCGCACTAGATGGATGTTTTTAACTCTCCATCTAAGCCGATGCAAATATGTGCCTGAACTCACAGTAAACCGTCGACGAATGATCTCCTTTGATGAAGCTCTTCTCGCGGCAACTCGGATCTCCTCTTCGGTTAGAATCGATTTCCTTATCGATCTAACGTTGATGGTCTTGGTCGATAGTCTTCTCTTGCACTTCTTCTTCTTCTCGCAACACCTTCTTCTTTCTCTTGCAAACGCTCACTCTTCCTCTCTTAATACTCGCTCTTTCTCTTCTTTCTCTCTCAATTTCTCTCAACTTACCCCTTCTTTCTTTGTGAGGAAATGAGAGGAATGAGAGCTTATTTATAGAGTGAATGGGCGGTGGAGACAGCCAATGAGAGTCGCATGCACACTCTCTATTAGAGGGACTTCAACACTTGGAAGCTCCTTGATTAGCCACCTTGAATCCCACTTAAGCTTTTGAATTTTTTAATCCTTCCACTAATGCTCCACTAAGTCTTCTTGAATAAAATATTCATCCCACAATTTCCACTAAGCTTTCTTGATTAAAATATTAATCCACTTAGCTTCCTTGACTTATAATTTTTGGTGGGGAAGACTTTTAACAACTTTGGTCGACAGTCGTCGATCCTCGGCAGCTCTCTCGGCAACTATTGGCATCTATCGGCAACTCCCTCGAGTACTCGACACTTTCTCGGGTACTCGGCAACTCTCCCTCGGGTACTTGACAACTTCTTCGAGTACTCGGTAAATTCCTCGAGTACTCGGTATTCTCGGCATTTCTCGGTAATTGCCGGACGATACGTCTCGGACGGTACGGGCGGTACGTCTCGGACGACCCAGACAACTCTTGGTCCGATAAACTTTTCTCGGACTTCCCTTCATCAAACTTCCAGCTCTTCTTTCTGCCTTCCTCTTCCCGGTCTTTTGGACTTGAATGGACGTCAAAACTTTATCCCTTGGTGAGGGTCACTACATTCTCCCTCCCTTAATAGAATTCGTCCCGAATTCCATAGGGTTATGATGGTCCTGC
Source organism: Camelina sativa (assembly GCF_030686135.1). Taxonomy (NCBI): domain Eukaryota; kingdom Viridiplantae; phylum Streptophyta; class Magnoliopsida; order Brassicales; family Brassicaceae; genus Camelina; species Camelina sativa. The sequence continues at coordinate 17,764,015 of NC_141884.1, read as the reverse complement.
CTCATCTTCTTCGGCGAACAACTGAGGATACTTGGCACGCAACCTATCCTCATCTTCCCACGTGGTGACTTTACGATTCTGCTTTCCCTAGAACACTTGGATTTGAGGAATGCTCCGGTTCTTCAACTTCCTGGTTCTCCTCTGTCCTATTCCAAACGGTCCTTCGGGGTATGTGAGATTTGGCTCCAACTCCTCGATAGGCTCGGTTACAATCATTCTTGGATCTGGCACATGCTTCCGTAGTTGTGAAACATGGAAGACTTTATGCAATCGCATCACCTCGGGCATTGATAACCGATAGGCTACCTCGCCAACTCTTTTCTCAATCCGGTATGGTCCAATAAACCTTACCGCAAGCTTTCCCACTTTGCCAAATCGATCATTCCCTTTTTGCGGGGCAACCTTCAAATACACCATGTCTCCAACTTCAAACTCTACTTCTCGCCTTTTGCGGTCTGCGTACTTCTTTTGGCGATCTTGTGCTTTCTTCATGCTCTCACGAATAAACTTAATCTTTTCCGTTGTCTCATCAATCAACTTGTGATTGAAACTTGTCCTCTCTCCAACTTCCGTCCAACACAAAGGTGTTCTACACGGCCTTCCGTACATGGCTTCAAACGGTGACATGCCGATACTTGAGTGATAACTATTGTTATACGCGAACTCCACCAATGGCAAATTCTTCTCCCAATCTGATGACCACTCTAGCGCACATAATCGAATCATGTCCTCGATGGTTCGAATAGTTTTCTCCGTCTGCCCGTCAGTTTCTGGGTGAAAAGAGGTGCTCATATGAACATCCGTTCCCAACGCCCTATGTAGATCCTGCCAGAATATTGACGCGAACTTCGGGTCGCGGTCAGAGACGATGTTTGCTGGTACTCCATGCAACTTCAGAATCTCGTCTATATACTTCTCTGCCAAGACTGGCGCTTGATCTATGCTTCTTACTGGAACCAAACGGGCTACTTTGGTTAAACGGTCAACCACTACCCATACTGCGTCGTTGATTCTCCCTTTTCTTATCGGTAGACCGGTAATGAAATCCATAGAGATAGAGTCCCATTTCCAAGTCGGTATGGGCAAGTTGCGAAGCAATCCTGCTGGCACTTGATGCTCTACCTTGATTCTTTGACATGAGTCACATTAGCTTACCCATTTTGCTACTGCTCTCTTCAGTCCAGGCCAATGATAGTATCTACGCACATCTTTATACATCTTGGTGCTCCCCGGGTGTATACTCAAAGCTGAGCTATGGGCGGCTCCTAATATCTCCTCGCGTAATCCGTTCCGGTTAGGTACGGTTACTCTCCCATTGAGTAGTAAAGTGTCATCATCAGCTAGATGATAACCACTAGCATTCGGTCCTTCTGAACTTTTCAACTCCTCGATGATCTTCTTCAGGTTCTCGTCCTTGGGTTACTCTTCACGAATTCGATGTAAGAGGCTCGCTTGTGTTACAGCTTGTAAACATAACGGTACACTAGATTCTCCTTCTAAGGCTAAAAGCCTTACCTTCTTCAATTCCTCGGCTAAAGACTCCACGTCCTTCTCGACATCAACTTGAGCTCTTCTTCGGCTTAGCGCATCCGCTACTACGTTCGCTTTGCCTGGGTGATACTGAATCTTTAAATCGTAGTCGGCTACGAACTCCATCCATCTCCTCTGGCGCAAATTAAGGTCTGGTTGCGTGAACAAGTACTTAAGACTTTGGTGGTCTGTAAATACCTGAACAGCTTCTCCATACAAATATGATCTCCATATTCTTAATGCAAACACCACGGCTGCCATCTCCAGGTCATGTGTGGGGTAATTCTCCTCATACTTCCTTAGCTGTCTAGATGCATAAGCAATCACCCTATCACCTTGCATCAATACACATCCAACTCCAACTCTTGATGCGTCTGTAAACACAGAGTACGGTTGGTTTGGCTCAGGTAGGGCTAACACCGGCGCTGATGTCAACGCTCCATTTGACTTCCTGAAAGCTTCTTCTACCTCCTCGCTCCATATAAAAGGTACTCCTTTTCCGGTAAGTCGTGTTAAAGGATTTGCAATGGACGAAAACCCCTTTACGAACTTCCGATAATAGCCTGCAAGGCCTAAGAAACTCCTAACTTCCGACGCGGTCGTTGGCTTCGGCCACTCCTGAATTGCGGCGATCTTTTCAGGGTCTGCGGACACACCTTGCTCCGAAACTCGGTGTCCTAAAAATCCAATCTCCCTCTGCCAAAACTTGCACTTGCTAAACTTCGCGAATAGCTTCATCTCTCTTAACCTCTCCAAAACCTTCTTCAAATGCTCCGCGTGCTCCTCCGCACTACGTGAATATATCAGGATGTCATCGATGAATATTATCACGAATCGATCCAGGTAATCATGAAAAACTTCAATCATCAATCGCATGAATGCCGCCGGTGCATTGGTAAGTCCAAACGGCATCACTACGAACTCGTACTGGCCATATCTTGTTTGAAACGCCGTCTTCATCACATCTTGTTCCGCAATTGAGATTTGATGATAGCCAGAGGCTAAATCAATCTTCGAAAACCAACTTGCTCCTCTCAGGTGGTCCAACAGCTCATCGATCCTTGGCAAAGGATACTTGTCCTTTATAGTTATGTTATTGATACCTCGGTAATCAATACATAACCGCATGCTCCCATCCTTCTTCTTGACGAACAACACTGGGGCTCCCCATGGCGACGAACTTGGTCGTATAAAACCCTTCTCCAACAAGTCCTCTAACTGAGTCTTGAGTTCAGCCAACTCGGCTAGTGCCATGCAATACGGTGCCTTAGCAATTGGGGTAGCTCCGGGCTCCAAATTTATGGTAAAAGGATGGCTCCTTGGTGGAGACAATCCTTCCAATGGCCTAAACACGTCCTCAAAGTCCTTGACTATGGCAATGTCCTCAACTTCCATGCCTTCCTTGTCATCTCCTCCCATGGCGGTCAGAGTGACTAAATAAACTTCATCCTCTTCAATCGATCTTCCAATCCTAGCTGCCGATGCGAAGTATGCCGTTTTACTTGGGCTGATCCCATTGAAAACTAGAGGGGTCCTTCCTCCATTTTCAAATATAACTCTGCTTCTGCTGCAGTCGATATGGGCTTGGTGTTCCGATAACCAATCCATTCCCAAAATAGCATCGAACCTATCCAATGGCATCACCAAAGGATTTACCGGGAGGTTCGTTTCTTGCAAGACTATCGACACTTCCTTGACCAATCTTCTTGTCTTCAGCGGTGGTTGATTACCAGCAGTGTAGACGTTGATGTTCACCTCTTTCTCCTCACACAAGTCTCCAAACTTGTCAGCCACTTCGGGAGTCACAAAACTATTGGACGCTCCCGAATCGAACAGTACATGTGTGGGGTTACCACCAACAAGTAATGTTCCTAAACGCAAAGCAAGTATAACAAAATGCAATGCTAAAACTAACCACGCAAACACACAAACAATCACTAACAAACACAAGAGAGTTAGAACCCAATCAAACCTGTTATAGAGCCTTTCGCGGCCTGTTAAGGTTTGGGTGGCTCTACTCCTAAAGCAAAAACATTTGCTGGGGTTGCTTGCTTCTTCGCTGGGGGTTCCTTCACTTTGTTCGCTATCTGGGCACGGTTCACAGTTTGGGCGTTCGGTTTGGCCGGCTTCGACGGACATGAGTTCGCATAATGTCCTAACTCGCCACAGTAGAAACATGTGATGGTTGATAGATTGTTGCTTTTTGTTTCTTCAACAGTCGGACAAGCGCGAGTGAAATGCCCAACTTGCCCGCACACATAGCATCCCCTCGGATCCATGTTGCTCACCTTACTACCACCTTGGCTAACGTTCATCTTAAGCTTCCCGCGGCCTGCGCCCCAATTCCGTCCCGCTATTTGATTCACCTTCCGGGTGTTCACAATCTTAGTCTGCTGGACGGGTTCCTTCTTTTTATCCCTAGCTGCAATCACCTTTTCTTTCTCGATCGCTTCCTCAACACTTACCGCTCTCTCTTCTACTTCCTCGACACTGCGGTACGTCACAGCGTGCAACCTTCCTCTAATGTCTAGCCTGAGTCCATTGAAGAATCTCCGGGCCATCGCTGACTCGTCGTCATTTCCTTGATACAGATACCTCCGAAGTCTCGTAAAAATTCTCCCATATGCCCGAACGGTCATTTCACCTTGTTCCAATTGCAAAAACTGACTCTCCAACTGGTCGCGTGACTCTGGTGGAAAGTACTTCAGCTCGAACTCTCTCTTAAAGATTCCCCATGTTATTGTCTGAAATCGATATCGCGAAACTACGGTATCCCACCATGCACGAGCATCTTCTTCCAAGAAATTAACTGCTACTGGCCTCCTAAACTCCTCTGGGCACCTTTTCATCTCAAAGTTACTCTCCAGGTCTTTTATCCAAGCGTCTGCTAAAACGATGTTCGCTTCTCCTTTGAATTTACGGAATCCTAGGTTTCGCAACAACATCACCCGCTTAAGAAACTGGTCGGACGGATCTTCCGCTGTACGATTTGCTTGATCCTGCTGCTGCTGCTGGATCATATTGTTCAAGAGATCTTGGACCATCTTAAGTGTCTGCTGGGTCTCCGGCACATTCGGCACATTCGGCTCACTCGGTCCTTCTCCATGCGCTCGATCTACATTCGGCATGTTCTGAGTTGGATAAGCGGCGTACGGTCCAAACGGTGAAAACCCTGGCGGGTACATACTCTCCGGCGTACTGAAACGATTTGAATTTAATGGTGTGTATCTTGGCGTTGCGCCAGGTACATTCCAATCTGGCATAAACATGTTCGGCCCATACATGTCTGGGAATGACTATTCCCTTTGTGCATCTTCAAACTGCGAATCCCAATCCCATTCCTCCGGACCAAACTGTTGACTTGAACCCCTCCCTGTGCCCGGCGATCGGTACGTCGACCTTGATCTTTCAGATCCTTGACGAGACATCTGCATCCACGATCAACAAAGGGTTTACTTAATCCCATCTAACCCTAAGTGATGAACGATCCGGATTACCCTAAGTGTCTATTGCGACCATTTGACTCGATAAATCATTTGAAAACGCGAGTCCTATACAGCATCATAACCATGCTCTGATACCACCGTTGTAACGCCCCCGAACCGTACTATGACCACCCTGGCCATCAGACGGCGCCGAGACGCTACTAAGGGAACGTTCATCAAAGGTCCGGCCGGGTGCGAGAATAAATCAGGCCCTTCGGCCAGTCCCTCGGCGAGGTTCCCGACCACACGACATATCCTTCAGGCTTTGCAACCCTACGGACACGCCGTGCGTTGGGCCGACTCGGACTAAGTCTATATCAGTACGACCCGTTTGATTTAAAAGAAAATACGAACACATTAAAACTTAAACAAGTTTTCACAACCTATTACACAAAATAGTTCACAAGGCGTAACGCCAAAGTTTTGGTTCGCAAATAAACATACTTTGAATTTTACAATAGACACCAAAAAGAAAACTACTCTGGAGCCCTATCGTTCACCACGCCCTCTAGTTCCCTCTAGGGTCACCTGCAGAACAACAATATTATCATAAGTAATCTAAGATTACTTAGTGAGCTCAGGATTCCTGCAGAGAAATAAATCCCAAACCCCAATTCCCCATTAACAATCAACATGCACGCAAACACAACAACATGCGAACATAAATAAGCAACATGCAAGCATAGATAAACAACATACAGGCATAAGCAATTAACAAGCAGCGATTAACATGCAAGCAAGCAAAACAACTTAACAACCATCAGAGATGACATGCGGAAGCTAACAAGCCAACAAAAACACTCTACCAATAATCGCAACTACATGCAATAATATACAACAACATGCAATGACATGCAACAACAAAACTTGAAATAAAACCGCAGTTTTTAACAAGTTTAATTTATCTGGGCCCGGCATGCATTCCTCTTCCCCAACCCCTCATGAATTCTCCAAAACGCAACCACAACGGCAGGCGTTTGGATATCAACCAAAATTACACCGTCGTGTAAAGTAGCCTCGGCCAGGGTAGCGAGCCCAGTAACCTCCGAGCTCTTCGTGACCAACCCTGCACACACACGAACATGGGTTGCATGTCGCGGCTGCATGTGGCACGGAATGGGAAGGATAGCCATACCAAATCTTAAAACACTTAGCCGGAATTTCTCGCGGAATAAAGCGCCTTAAGATCTCACCGAAGTTTATACTTGAGTTTATATGGTTTTAAACCCATAATCTTACCAATAACTCAACCATTTCTCGCCTTCTATTACTAGATCATTTTGATCTAGCAACTGGCGCAACCTCTCTATGCATGCATTTAAACAAGAAAATATGAAAGAACTTCAAGTAAATGCATCTACATGCAACATGCAAAATCGCGCACTAGATGGATGTTTTTAACTCTCCATCTAAGCCGATGCAAATATGTGCCTGAACTCACAGTAAACCATCGACGAATGATCTCCTTTGATGAAGCTCTTCTCGCGGCAACTCGGATCTCCTCTTCGGTTAGAATTGATTTCCTTATCGATCTAACGTTGATGGTCTTGGTCGATAGTCTTCTCTTGCACTTCTTCTTCTTCTCGCAACACCTTCTTCTTTCTCTTGCAAACGCTCACTCTTCCTCTCTTAATACTCGCTCTTTCTCTTCTTTCTCTCTCAATTTCTCTCAACTTACCCCTTCTTTCTTTGTGAGGAAATGAGAGGAATGAGAGCTTATTTATAGAGTGAATGGGCGGTGGAGACAGGATATGAGAGTCGTATGCACACTCTCTATTAGAGGGACTTCAACACTTGGAAGCTCCTTGATTAGCCACCTTGAATCCCACTTAAGCTTTTGAATTCTTTAATCCTTCCACTAATGCTCCACTAAGTCTTCTTGAATAAAATATTCATCCCACAATTTCCACTAAGCTTTCTTGATTAAAATATTAATCCACTTAGCTTCCTTGACTTATGATTTTTGGTGGGGAAGACTTTTAACAACTTTGGTCGACGGTCGTCGATCCTCGGCAGCTCTCTCGGCAACTATCGGCATCTATCGGCAACTCCCTCGAGTACTCGACACTTTCTCGGGTACTCGGCAACTCTCCCTCGGGTACTTGACAACTTCTTCGAGTACTCGGTAAATTCCTCGAGTACTCGGTATTCTCGACATTTCTCGGTAATTGCCGGACGATACGTCTCGGACGGTACGGGCGGTACGTCTCGGACGACCCGGACAACTCTTGGTCCGATAAACTTTTCTCGGACTTCCCTTCATCAAACTTCCAGCTCTTCTTTCTGCCTTCCTCTTCCCGGTCTTTTGGACTTGAATGGACGTCAAAACTTTAACCCTTGGTGAGGGTCACTACACGGACGGTCCGATGCGGTAGCGGTTTGGATCGGCCGTCGAGAATGGGAAGCAGCTAGCGAACCAAGTGATGGTTTTGCTAGGAGAAATGGAAGCGAGGGTGGATCGAGTGACGACACACGAGTGTTGGCTCTACTCGTGATACGGCCGGACTAGAAGATTACGAACCCGGTTCGTGGATCTACTAGGGTTTCTCAATAGTTAGTCCCCGGACTATGGCTAAAGAGAGAAGTGAGACAAGAAACAAAGATTCACTCTTTGGGAAAATAATTTCATTCAAGTCTAAAGAGTTTGCTAAGGAAAGGAGGGTTTAAATAGTGTGAGGGTTTAGAGGAAACCAGGGACACACGGACTTGCTATGGTCCGCACACGTTTGCCCTTGACGTGTTTTCTTTGATGGAGAACACGTCGCCCTCTAAGTGGTTTAAACAGGACCGCACACGTCACATTATTCTAACGTTACAAAAGAAAATTCTAAACAAAGTTCAAAACGCAACGCTTAAATAAAAAGATAACACGTCCTTAGGCTTTAACGCGGGAACCACGTCATCGGCTTTAAAACACGGAGATTTGCATTAGGACTCGTCGCCTCATTAAAACCTTCTCCGGTAAACCTCGTGGGACAAACCCGGAGTATGGAAAAAGAGTACGGGTCATGATCCTAACGACTTGGTCGCCTTCATCCTTGGGTAAGGATGAAGGCCGTGTGAACGGTCTCCACTTGGATCACCTTGGCCGGGTTCTTTTTTATCTTCTCGAACAAAGGCTTGCACAAACCGGTTGATATTCTGTCTTGCGTCCTTAGACGAGCTCTTTGATCGCATAGTAGCTCCCGGAGTGATCCTTGGTGCATTGGCTTGATGTTGTCCCGCGGGTAATGCAAGTGTCTCGGCAGCATCCTAGGCGTCCTTGTCCGGTACGAGCATTCCTGGCCGCATGTCCGGTCCTGTGCTCACATCATTCCCTCCCCCTTGAGAAGGTTTTTGTCCCAAAACTTCTTCATCGTCACCTGCATCAAACAGAGCAAGATCAGTAACGTTGAATGGTGTAGAAGTGTTATACTCACCTGGCAGTTCAAGGCGGTAGGCGTTATCGTTGATCTTCTCTATGACTCGGAAAGGTGCGTCACCACGTGGGCTAAGCTTGTCCTTCCTCTTCTGTGCGAACCGCTCCGGCCTTAGGTGCAGCCAAACCCAATCTCCCAGTTTGAAAAGCATAGGTTTGCGTCCGTGTTTGAGGAAACGTGCATACTGTTCGGTCCTTCTCTCGATATTTGCTCAAATTTCCTCATGAATCCTCTTGACCAATTTGGCTCTTTCGGCTCCATCTTGACTCTCGACCCCGTCTGGTGGTAACGGTAGTAGATCCATCGGAGTAAGAAGTTTAAACCCGTAAGCGACCTCGAATGGTGACTTCTTGGTGGCCGAGTGAATGGCTTGATTGTAAGCAAACTCGATGAGTGGGACGCATTCTATCCATGTCCCTTTGTTGCTTGCGATCGCCATTTGAAGTAAGGCTCCAATGGATCGGTTAACGACCTCGGTCTGGCCGTCGGTTTGCGGGTGTGCGGCGGTGGAGTACAGTTGATTGGTTCCAAGTTTCTTCCATAGGGTCCGCCAGAAATGTCCAACGAACTTCAGATCACGATCAGAAATAATGGTCCGCGGCATACCATGGAGTCAGACCACTTGACTAAAGAATAGGTCGGCCAATTGCACCGCGTCGTGGCTCTTATGACATGGAATGAAATGCGCCATCTTTGAGAACCGATCGACCACAACCATCAAACTGTCATTCCGGTTTATAGGGAGCAGCCCGAGGACAAAATCCATAGACAGGTCGATCCAAGGTCCTGTCAAAACCGGTAGTAGCGTGTATAGGCTGTGCGGGTGGGTAGTTAACTTGGACGCTCGACACACCACGCATTGTCCACAATGCTTCTCGACCATACTTCACATCTTTGGCCAAAAAAGAAGTGTTCTTGGAGCACATCCAAAGTCTTTGTTATACCAAAATGTCTGGTCAGTCCCCCGCTATGTGCTTCTCGAACCAATAAATCTCGGATCGAACCGGTTGGGATGCATATTCGTCGGCCCCGGAACAGATATCCGTCGTACACGTAGAACTCGGTGAGCGTGCCTTTGCCGTGGTTCTTGAAACTATCTCCAAACTCAGCATCGTTGGCGTACGCTTCCTTGATGCTTTCGAACCCCAACACTTTGGCGTCCATGGTGGTGATCAGGGTGTGTCTTCGTGACAAAGCTCCTTATCATAAGTATGATAGTTGAGAGTGGCGCTGCTGAGTTTCTCATTGAAATAGACCTCCGGTTTGCCGCCTTGTGTGAGAACTGCTCTAATGCCTACACCGGACGCGTCACACTCCACCTCGAAGGTTTTGTTGAAGTCGGGTAGGACGAGTAGAGGCGTGAGTGAGGCGTATTTTAAGCTCTTTGAAAGCTCGTTCTTGATCCTCCTCCCATTTGAACTCCTGGTTCTTCTTGATCACCACGGTAAGAGGCGCCGCGATCGTACTGAAATCTTTCACGAATCGGCGGTAGAAACTGGTGAGTCCATGAAAGGATCGGACGTGTGAAACACTAGTTGGTGTGGGCCATTCCTCGATGGCTCAAATCTTCTCGCCGTCCACCATGAGTCCCTGTTCACTAATAACAAAACCTAGGAAGACTAGTTCATTAGCAGCAAAGACACACTTTTTCAAGTTAGCGTACAATTGCTCTTTGCGGAGAGTGTTTAAAACATGTTCTAGGTGCTGACATGATCATACAGGCAAGAACTATAAACATGGATATCATCAATGTAAAAAACAACAAACTTGTTGATATAAGCTCTCAAGACATGGTTCATCAATCGCATGAAAGTAGAAGGTGCGTTAGATAAACCGACTGGCATTACCCATCGTTCGTACAAACCTTGCTTGGTTTTGAATGCGGTTTTCCATTCGTCCCCTTCCTTCATTCTAACTTGGTGGTACCCGCTTTTGAGGTCGATCTTAGAGAAAATGCTCGAACCACTCAACTCATCCAGCATGTCGTCTAGTCTCGGTATCGGGTGTCTGTTCACGGCCCGATAATTGATGCACATACTTCAGGTTCCGTTTTTCTTCGGTATGAGTAGGACAGGGATGGCACACGGACTGTGGCTTTCTCGGACATAGCCTTGGGACATGAGTTCGGCCACTTGTCGTTGTAACTCCTTGGCTTCCTCCGGGTTGACTCGGTATGCAAGACGGTTCGGTAATTGAGCTCCAGAAACTAGATCGATCTGATGTTCAATTCCTCGGATCGTTTGTAGTCCTTCATGAAGTTCGTCCGTGAACACGTCCGCAAAATATCGAAGAACGTCTCGGATAACATCCAGTAGTGCGTCCACCAAACTTTCAATCCCTTCAACCAACAAATCTCTAAAGACCATCAATAAAACTTGGTTGGAGTCCTTAAGGGAGTTTCTAACATCATTAGACTGAATAAGAAAGTTCATTTTAGGGTCCGAGTCCTTAGACAGTTTAGATTGCATTTCACGAACTTGTGTTGGCGTCAAAGGTTGTAATTTGATACGTTTTTTATCGTGTACAAACGTATACTGGTTTGTGCGACCGCAATGCGAGGTTCCCTTATTAAACTGCCATGGCCTTCCTCATAAAAGGTTGCTAGCTTGCATCGGTACTACATCGCATAGTACTTGGTCCTTGTACGGTCCGACAATGAATGGGACAAGGACTTGGTCCTTTACTTTGATCACAGTCTTATCGTCAAACCACTTGAGTTTATAGGGTCTCATGTGGCATGTGGTGGGCAAAGAAAGTTTCTTGACCATGCAAGAGCTTGCAACATTCGTGCAGGAGCCCCCATCAATGATCAAGCCACACACCTTCCCGCTTACCGTGCATCGCGTGTGAAAAATGTTGTCATGCTGGTTCAAGTCGTCCGTCTCCAGGCTGGCGCTTAGAATACGTCGAATCATCAAGAGTTCTCCGACCTCTGGTTCTACTACGTCCTCCTCCAGGTCTGCTTTGGCCTGATCATTCTCTTCGGCCATCTCCCCTTCGGACTCGAGCTCTCCGGACTCGATAATGATCATGTTCCCGGCGTTCGGGCACTCTCGGGCATAATTTTCTCGGCCTTGGCCCTTTAAACAAATAATATCCGGGCTTCGAACGTCGTTGGTCGTCCTTTGTGGATCTTGGCGATTGTTACTGGCCGGTTCCTTGGGTTTGAACCTAGAGTGAACGTTGGCTGCTTTCGGCTTATCTTGTGGCCTGTTGGAGGGTGAGGCGTTAGGTGACAAGTTAGGCACTCCTTGAGCTGTGGTTCGACTTGTCGTGGCGACCTTCTTCTTGATTTGGGATTCAATTTGCACCGTTAGGTGCAATAATTCTTCGAACCATTGGTAGGGTTGTCACTCGACCTTTCGTGCGATCCGGTCTTGTAAACCGTCGAGGAACTGCTCCATAAGGGACTACTCGGTGTCTTATACTTGGAGTCGGTTGCTTAGGTGCTCTAACTCCTCGTAGTACTCTTCAACGGACCGCAAACCTTGAGTGAGTCTCCTAAATTTCTTTTGGAGCTCTCGATGATAGAACGGTGGAACGTATCGTCGCCTCATGACGGTTTTCATGACTTCCCAAGTAGCAATCGGTCGATCATGGTTGCGGTGTTGTTCGGCTACTAAGCGATCCCACCATGTAAGTGCCTAGTCGGTAAACTGGCCCATGGCGTAAGAGATCTTATGAATCTCCGGATAAATGTAGCATGAGTAAAAGTGGTCCATCCGGCTTTCCCAGTCGAGGTAGGCCTCGGGGTCAGATTTGCCGGAAAAAGTTGGGGCTGCCATTTTGTGTCCTGGTTAGTTCGGCCGTGGTTTGTTCTCATACTGGTCATCGCGTCAGTGTCGTTGCCTCGGACGCGGTTCATAATCTTCATCGGATTGGTCGCTTGGTTCCGAGTCTTGTCGTTGACGTTGCATGGGTAGTGGATCTTCCCTTGGAGGGTTAGCAAGTTCGAGACGCGTCATTCGTACGGCCAGACGTTTTGTGCCGTTGCGAAGGGCCGTCAAGGTGGCGTCAATCTCTGGTGGAGGTAAAGGGATCTCTGGTGGATGTTGTTCGGCCATGGTGCTTGTACGGATGGTCAATGGTGACGTAGTTTGGTCCGTACATGTTGCGCTGTCCGATTGATTCCAAACCTCGTTGAAACAAAACGAATATTCGTGAGTATATTATGTTCAAAGGGCAAGGGATAAGATATTTCTTTGGCCAGTCAATGATTGAAGACAGCAAAGCAAGATGACAACCTATGACTAAACAAAAAGCAACTACACGCGCCTAAAAGCAAACACATGCACAATAAGACAAATTTTTGGGACCACAACACAAACGAAAAACAAATTTACAATACTTTATGGATATTTCGGTTTCTAAGCAAGAACAAGGATGAACAAAAGATAACTTAATCGATCTAACGACAATACTACGCATAAAACAAACCGAACGCCCTAACGAAACAAGATGAGAAAAACGAAGACTACTAGAAACACTTAAGATTAAAGCTTTAAACAAATAAAAGAAAGTTCTGGGTTTCAGAAAGATACAACATTTGGGTAGAACCTTTTAGCTCTGATACTAGCTGATGTGAGCACCAGTCGGTTCTTCGGAACGGTCAGGTTAGAGCCAACTTTCCTTGGGCCAAACAATGGTGAGTGATTGAGGAGGGAAAACGAACGATGTATACGAGTTTTGGCAAAGATCAAACGAGTGGAACGCGCGATAGAATGATGGTAATGACTTCGGGCGTATGGACGGTCCGATGCGGTAGCGGTTCGGATCGGCCATCGGGAATGGGAAGCGACTAGCGAACCAAGTGATGGTTTTGCTAGGAGAAATTGAAGCGAGGGTGGATCGAGTGACAACACACGAGTGTTATAGGATCAGCATAGAGTCTATCTAGCCTAGAAGAGATCTATAACAAACAAGCTTGACCTAGCTAAACAAACCACAACCACAATCCAGCCTAACCCATCCTCAAGATCCTAAGCAAACTACTCACAAATGCTAAACATGATGAACAAAGTTATAAACCCAGAAAATAACGAAACTTGTATCATTAGAAAGATAAAGCATAGATCTACAATATTGAAGAAGGAATCAAACTCGAATTCTTAATACTTTGAGAGTTATTGAACAAACAAATATGAAGAAATCTCTTGTTTTCTCCTTCAAAAGTAGAACAAAATCTAAGAAATGTAAAAAGCAAAAAGCATAAATTCCCAAAAGGTTAAAAACTAGGTTTGTAGATTTTCTCAAAGATGGCTCTCTTGGTGGCTGAAGGGTACAAGGCCCTTTTATAGAAAAAGTAGTGGAAGCCCTAAAAATTCTAAAAGACAAAATAGCTAGGCGGCTCGGCCAACTCGACCTGGTGCTCGGTCGAGTGACCGGTCGAGTTGGCTCTTCTTCTGCTCCTTCCACTCGATCGAGTTCTTCTCCGCACATGGTCGAGTGGGCGGTCGAGTGGAACTCCGGACCTTGGTTCTTCAGTTCTAACTCCCTTGCTTTCTTCTCTTGATAGCTTCACTCCTCTTCAGCATTGCTTCCATGCTCCTTAGGCTCCATATTCACCTGTTGAAACACATATCTTTCTACGGTGGTGAATGGATGAATGAATGAAGTATGATGATATGATGAACAAATGGAGTGCAGGGTGTTTCAATTCCCCTTATACAGTTGCAGTATAAGAGGTGTCAATCCTAAATGAGTGTTGCAAGCAATCAGGATGTGGATATTGGTCTAAGTCAAGCCAAGTATGTAGGATGTTTGTCACTAACAACCTTTTGCTGAATGTAAAATATAGAATGTAAAAACTACTAGAACTAGATGCTAAATGTAAATGGAACATAATGATTGTGACAATTATGAAGCTAGAACAGAAATGGAAACTATAGTAATGCAAGTAATAAGCTTATGCAAGACAAGTAATGAACAGGAAACTAAGTGAATGCTTCAGAGATGCAACTAAAATGAGACAAGAAATGAGACAGGACAAACTTGAATCATAAACGAAAGTTCTGGGGATGAACTCGAGCAAGCACTCAATCAAGTGTAGATCGAGTGCAGGGTCGAGCTGGACAAAAAACGTAAAACAGAGCAATGCAAACAAAACAGAGCAATACGAAAGCGAATCAAACAACGATCAAACAACAGGATTTAAGCTGAGAAATCAATAAACAAAGAAGACCTTGAGGAGGTATTCATGGGCTGGACTAATGATTGTGATTATCTAACTTGGTCAACGAATCTCAAACAACTTGAGCTAATCTCTAGACAATAATCTCTAAGAACATGTTTAATCCACTCTCATGGCAAAAAACAATCAAGCTCATATATTTCTAGACTTGTTCTCACAATGCAAAGAACCTATACAAGCAAGCATTAAGCAATATGTCAAATATCAAACAAGACTTCTAATCTCTTAGCAAGCCTAATGATAAACTCTAGATCTAGCCTTATCTATGCTCCTTAAACACTGGTGTGATGCTAAGAGGCTTGAGATCAAACCCTACCCTCTCGGTTATAGGATCAGCATTAAGAATATCTAGCCTAGAAAAGATCTATAACAATCAAGCTTGACCAAATCAAACAAACCACCAACACAATCCAGCCTAACCCATCCTCAAGATCCTAAGGAAACTACTCAGAATCACACATGATGAACCCAGAAAATAACGAAACTTGCATCACTAGAAAGATAAAGCAAAGATCTACAATATTGAAGAAGGAATCAAACCCGAATTCTCAATATTTTGAAAGTTATGAATCCAACAAAAATGAAGGATCTAGTGTTTTCTCCTTCAAAAGAAGATACAAGATCTAAGAAAATAAAAGTGCAAAAAGTAATAATTCCCAAAAGGGTAAATACTAGGTTTTGAGAATACCTAAAAAGTTGGACTCTTGGTGGCTGCAGGGTACAAGGTCTTTAAATAGGAAAAGGAGTGGAAGCCCTAAAAATGCTAAAAGACAAAATAGCTAGGCTGCTCGGCCAACTCGACCCGGTGTTCGGTCGAGTGACCGGTCGAGTTGGGTTTTCTTCTTCTCCTTCCACTCGGTCGAGTCCCTCTCCGCACACGGTCGAGTGTCTGGTCGAGTGGGCAGTCGAGTGGAACTCCGGACCTTGGTTCTTCAGCCTTAACTCCCTTGCTTTCTCCTCTTGATTGCTTCACTTCTCCTCAGCATTGCTTCCATGCTCCTTAAGCTCCAAAATCACCTGTTTATGCATGAAAAGATGCAAATGCAATGCAACTAGACTCTAATGCATGAATAGTCCTAAAGCTATGCAATAATGGTCAAAATGGATAGCAAAAGATGCAAAAGATGTGAATATACTAAGGGAAAACAGGGTAAAATATATGAACATCAACACCCCCAAACTTAGTCTTTGCTTGCCCTCAAGAAAATAAACAAGACATAAGAAGGTAGGTGAGGTTTGAAAGTGGGATCTCAGCTCCTAAAGCTTGCAAATAGACCATCTAGAATCAATGTCCAAGTTACTAGTACTATGATGCAAGTTGAATGAGCTGTACTTAAAGATTTTAGACAAGCATATCACAAACTTTACTGATTTGAGCCTTAGATGTCCACATGCATTCAAATCAACCATTTCCTTTAACATTCATTAATCAAGAACATGAATCAATTCTATGCAATGCTTAAACTCATTTGGCTTGGTAATAAAGGCTTAGAGACAATGATGGTCTCTCTTAAGAGTAGGGCTTATCAATATCAAGGTTCTCTCATGAAAAATGGATTGTGCTTTAGAAGAAGGCTAAAGGTAAGAACACTTAGACACATACAAGAATAAAACCTTGTCTACCCAAAGGCACCCAAAGTATTCATCCTATCAATCTAAACCCAAATGATCCTAGTTTCACCCTTTTTACTTCTTCACTTCTCTTTAACCCTTTTCTCTTTTGATTTTAAAGTCTTAGGAGAGGTTTCTTATTGATTCTTTTTAGTGGAATGGGGGTTTCTTTCTTATTGCTATGGTTCTCTTTTCTTCTTATTCTTAAGACATACAAGCATTTTGCTAAACTCTTCTTTTCTTTCTTTTCTTTTCTTTTACTAGAACCAACTTAAACAATCTTATACTTCCCATTCTTTCACTAGACTTTGACTTTACTTAAACACATTTCTCACCTAAGGACTCCAACCTTTTCTTTCTCTTTTTCCTCTTTTCTTTTCAAAACAGCCAAGTCCCAAACCCAATAAGTAAACCACCTAGGCCTATCTAGTTTGGAAAATACAAACTAGAACTACACAAGGTCTTACTCTTGTCAGTTCAAACCTAACACATTCTACCAAGCTCAATCCCAAAATAGGCCTCACACACCCAAGAATAAATTTGGCTTGAAAGAAGGTTTGGTTAAGGGTAGGGGAAACTGATTTTAATGGTTTAATCAGCTACTTGGATCAACAAGAGTGGTAAAAAGGAGAAAAATGATCCAAATATGTATATGGTATCCATGAGTTTAAAGCAATGCACACATTGATATTTGAAAGTCAATATTAGGTTCTTATAAGTAGGAAATGGTGTCAAATCACAACATGCTTCAATTTAGACCAAATGCAATGCAGGAATTCAAGGCTTGGTTCAATCTTATGCTTCTAACTACTCAACTAGCATCAAAGTGCTATTAACTTGGACATTGATCCTAGTCTAGTGAATTAAGCAAGCTAACAAGGCAAAACTCATCATAGATCCCTAATGCAAATATTATACAATCCTACATGAAACATGCTAAACAAGATCCTAATATGCAATGCAAACTACATGAACACTCTTTTTTATAAAGATTTTTTCAAAAACTTTCAGATTTTTAGGGTTTTTCAATGCCTTAGATGCTATGCACATACTAACATGATGATGCTAAAAATTTGAAATAAGATCACAAAACACAACATCAAATACTATCTCAAACCCTCCCCCAAACTTAAATCACACAGTCCTCTGTGTGAAAGAAATTTGATTGAAGATTCAAGACCAAAAAACAAAACACAACATTAAATGCAATGGTATTTACAAGGAAGGTGATTAGTGTTACCTCATGGATTGTGGAAGACGCTGTCCACATCCTCTTGCATGCTGTCAAAAGTGTAGTTGGGGGCTTGTTGTTGATTCGGAGGTGGAGATTGGGGCAGCTCGACGATAGCAATCGATTGGCACTCGGTCGAGTGCCCGGTCGAGTGGGGGGGGGGGGGGGTCGAGCTGGAACGCGAGTCTCAAAATGCTGACCTTGCTGCTGGTAGAACTGCTGGAACTGTGCTGGATCCATGTAATACTGTGGTGGGAAGGGAGGGTAACCTGGATATCCTGGATAAGCCGCTGGAGCTGGGAAGCCATAAAGAGTTATGGGTTCGAACTCGGCCGAGTGCATGGGAGGTGCTCGGTCGAGTGGGTGCTCGAGTGAACCTGTCGAGTGCCTCGAAAATGGTTGTTCTCGGCTACTTGAACTTCTCTTCCTCTGAATTGGCTCGTACATTGAAGCTCTAGCTGGTTCCACAGGGTTTTCAACTCTTGAAAGTGCTCTAGTTGAGCTACTCCTCCTCAAAGGGCTAGATGGTGTTGGTGAAGAATTCCCACTCTTCAACTCAGCAATCTCTTTCTTTAGGCCCTTGATGGACTTAGCCATGTTGCCCACCTTCTTCTTCAGCTTCTCAAACCTCTTCCCATGCCACTTGTTCCATTTTTGAAGGAGTGTCAACCTCTTGCTATTCTCCTTCACACCTCTACTATCTCTTGGGTTGGGCTCATAATCTTCAAAGTAAATTTGCTCCTCCCCATCAGCCATTTGTACATCTCTTGCTCCATCAACTCTAACTTGAGCTGTCCCATCAAACAAGTGCTCCTCAGCTGGCCAAAAGTCAATGTTTGCTCCTTCTTGAATGGTGGTGAGCTCTTGATTTGGTAGGACAAGTTGTCTTTTCCCAATTGTTGGAAGCTCAAAGTTGAAAATGTGATTTCCTTGATGCTTCTCCTTGGCTAGTATGAGAGTAGAGGTGAGGTAGCTTGCAACTATCCATCTAGGCATGACCTTCTTCCCTCTAAGAGGCACCTTAGCAGCTTGTAGGATTGCAGTGATGATGCCTCCAGTGGTTAAGGCTTCCATTGAACCTTTGTTATACAACTTCCCTACCCAGCTTCTCAAGTAGATCATGTGATCAATAAGCACCATTGCAAGGTCAGTTCCTTCTTTGCTTTCAAGGATGATGCTTCCATCCCTTGCTTCAAGAATATTAATATTAAGTGCCACATCAATCATCTTGAGCTCTCCTTCATTCAAATTTCCAGTTTCCTTCCTAACAAAGAAGGTTTTTGCTAAGGCCTTGTGGAAGTACCTTAGGACTGGGCTCCTTATCTTGGAGCTCTTGGTCTTGGAGGATGAGTATATGACATTGTCTCCAATGGTTTCCCATATGGCATAGAGCTCTTCTCTTGGTATCTCCATGCTCCTTTCACTACCAACTTCAAAGCCAAAGATGTTGGCTATCTTCTTCAATGAAAGTTCATACTTCTTCCCCTTGATAGTGAAGGCAATGTGACCAGGTCCAAACTCCTTGTCCTTCCTTGAATAGCAATGCATCTTGATAGTAGCTAGAAGCTCACAACTCTCCTCTTTATACCCCTCCATGCAAAGCCCCATGAACTTGGTTAGGTTGGAATTCTCAAAGAGCAATTCCACATCTCCATCAATTCCTAGCTTCTCCATGGTCTCCTTGTGTGGGTATCTAGTCCCCAAGAACTGCATCCTCAAGAAA
Organism: Camelina sativa; assembly: GCF_030686135.1. Taxonomy (NCBI): domain Eukaryota; kingdom Viridiplantae; phylum Streptophyta; class Magnoliopsida; order Brassicales; family Brassicaceae; genus Camelina; species Camelina sativa. The sequence continues at coordinate 17,744,826 of NC_141884.1, read as the reverse complement.
GCTTCATAGAGCTGCCTTTGAGTCAAGCCACAAGACTCTTCCTCACCATCATCTTCTCCCTCTTCTTCTTCACTTTCTTCTTCACTTTCACTCTCAACCTCCTCTTGTGGAGTTTCAACTGCTGGCCTCTTGCCTTTGGCTTTGTTTCTCCTCATGATCTCCTCAAGATTTGGCTCCCTTTCTTCTTCACTTTCGGTTCTCTCAGGATCCTCCTCAGCTGACTGACTCCTCTCTCTCGCAACCCGACTCGATCGACTACTCGAACCACCACTCGGTCGGGTGCCTGCTCGAGTGGGTGGTCGAGTGGTTCTTGCGGTTTCTCCTCTCGTTTCAAGACGGGCATCACGACGATCCAGGGAGCTTTCAGCCGCTTGTTGAGACTTCCTAGTTATCCTTGAAGACATTTTCAAATAGAACTGAGAGGAATAGACTCAAATCTTAAAGTTAATAGGTTAGTGACCCAAAAACTAAAAGAGCTAAGCTTGAGCAAAAAGATGAACTTTGAGAGAGATTTTAAACTTGAATTTAACTTGTTTTTAGCAATGAGAGAGTGTGACAGATACATGATCGAATCAAGCTCTATTTAAAGAAGCTAAGGAGACAAGGAAACAAGGCTGGAGCGTCCATAATATTCAAATTTGAAATGGGAATCTTTGAGCTGCTTTTTGCTGCCACTCGACCCCACACTCGACTGCAAGTGGTCGAGCTCCTTGACCAAATTTTGAAATTTCAAAATTTTTCTTCTTGGTCTTCCCTCCTCTCGATTATTCTAGAGAAATGGGAATCGAGTGGGCCTTGGTTGCTTGTCAGCTCGGTCGAGTACCTCTCGTGGGCTGGTCGAGTGGGATTGCGAGTCTACTTCCCCAAGTCCAAATCTCTCCATACCCATCTACACTTTCATTAAAAGGCCTGCCCAACACAATCACAAACAAAAAAAAATCAAAACTACTAAGAAAATAAAGCATATTTACAAATGATACCTTAGGGACTTCCTCCCTAGTGAGCTTGTTTAGAGTCACTAAGCTTGAATTTGGTTGCCTTTTCAGGCTTGGTTTAGATACCAAGGAGGTGATGAAATCCTCCCTGGCACTTCTTGATCATTGTGAAGTTGACCCTTGATCACTTCACCCTTAACACACAAACCATATTTCTTCTTAATTTTGAACCTTGGTCTTGCCTTCCTCAAAGACCTCTTGTTGAGTTTGACTTGGAGATCCTTCACCAGATCAGTCAACTCTTGAACTGAACCCTTAAGCTTTTCCACTGATTCCTCTTGAATAGAGAGCTTAGCCTTTAGAGTTGCCTCATCACTTAAGACCTCTTGACCACCTTTGTCCTTGATAGTGAAAGGTTGATCATCAATAGTAGGCAGATTGGTGTGATTGTAGATGTCAAACTCTATGGTTATACCCTTAGAAATGTTCAAGGTCACAAGACCTTCCTTGACATCTATCACAGCTCCAACAGTGGCTAAGAATGGCCTCCCTAGAATGATTGGATCTTCAGGCTCCTTGTCCATCTCTATGACCACAAAATCTGTATGAATCCTTGCCTTTCCTATCTTGACCGGAATGTTCTCCAACTTACCAACCACATCCTTATTTGACCCATCAGCTAGGCATATATGAAGGTTGGTGGATTTGAAGTCAGTGTGCCCAAGCTTTTGTGCTATGGAGTAGGGCATCACGCTGATAGAAGCTCTCAAGTCACATAGGCATTGGTTGTAGTGAAGGTAACTGAGTATGCAAGGCAGATAGAATAGACCTGGATCCTTAAGCTTAATTACGATGATCACTCCCTCAAGGTTTTCAAGGTCCTTCTCATCTTGAGCATGAGCTTTCTTCTTTGACAATTCAAGCATAAAATCCTTATAGATAGGTAATGGATCATACTGTTCCAAGGCAGGTCCTCTGTCTTCTTCTTGGTAAGCAATGATGACCTCTTGTATGGCCAACACTTCCTCTTGTTTCTCAATCACAACCTCTTCCTTCAAAGCTTTCACTTCCTCTTGTTGCAAAGCTATCATCTCCTTTTTCTCAATGATTTCCCTTAGTTCCTTAAGCTTCTTTGCTTTGGAACGTCCTGGGAATGGTAGAGGCGGTTTGTAAGCAGGAGGAATATACTTAGCAGGCTTGACGGCTCCGGAATCTTCAGCTCGATTGACCACTCGATCAGGCACTCGGTCGAGTGCCAGCTCGAGCTCCTCGTCGAGTGAAATGTCAGACTCAATTTGCTTTGCACAATCGTCACTTGGGGCTTCAGTAACTGATGAATCCCCCCAGCTTGGACTTCACTGTCCTCACTGACTTCTTCTTCATAGATATGAATGGCCTTAGCAGTGAACTCCTTAGGATTTTGAACAGCCTTTCCCGGTAGTTGGTTAGGCTTAGAAGCTGAAGTAGAAGCAAGGTTGCTCTCCATATACTTCACTCTAGAGTTGAGACCTTCAAACTTCATGTTTAGATCATTATAATGTGATGTGAGCCTTTGATTCAACTCAGCGAACTGTTTAGCCACCTCAATCTTCCCATTGGTTTGTCCAATCAACAATTGTTGCATCATTGCTCTTAAGTCTTGTTCTTGGCCTGGGTTAGTCTGAAACCCGGGTGGGGGACACAACTGGGGCTGAAACACTTGTTGTTGCTGCTTGGGTATATAGGTTTGTTGCTATTGAGGCTATTGAGGTGGGTAGACTTGGTCTTGTGGGTTGGCCACATTAGTGCTTCTATAGGAGAGGTTGTTTTGCTTGAATCCTCCTCCTTGGTTGTAGCCTTTGAATCCTCCTTGATTCTGCATGTAGCACAACTCAGCAAACTCCCTATCTCCTTCTTGAACTTGAACCTCTTCTTCACCAATGTAGTGAATGGACTTTTGTTGGCTTAGAAGGATTTTGTCAAGCTTCTCATTGACCATTTTCAAGTCCTTCTTGTACTTCTCCTCTTGATCAGTAGAGGTAGACCTTACTGTTCTGTCATAGTCCTCATTGTAGTTGTCATCTGATTGAGCAAGAATCTCAACCAATTCCCATCCTTCTTCCACATTCTTGTTGAGGAAGTTGCCATTAGAAGCTCTGTCAAGAAGCATCCTTATCTTGGGAAGAACTCCTCTATATAGAGTGCTTAGCAAGGACTCATTACTGGATACATGGTGAGGACACTGAGTTTGGAATCCTTTAAACCTCTCCCAAGCTTCACAAAAGCTCTCATTGTTCCTTTGAGCAAATCCAGAAATTTCATTCCTCAATCGAGCTGTTCTAGCATTGGATAAGAACTTGGCCAAGAAAGCCTTCTTGCAAGCATCCGATGTGGTTATTGCTCCAGTAGGAAGAGTCTTCTCCCAAAGATGAGCTTTGTCTCCAAGTGAGAAGGGGAACAGCCTAAGCTTGAAGCCATCTTCACTCACACCATTAATCTTTGTGATACCACATATCCTATCAAACTCATCAAGGTGATCTAGGGGATCTTCCATTGGCAACCCATGGAACTTGTTGGCTTGGATCATAGAGATCAATCCACTCTTGATCTCATAATTATTATTAGCAACTGTAGGAGGCACAATACCAGCTCTTTGGTTGTGGGTGTTTGGTGCATCTCCAACACCAATGTGTCTAGGTCTTTGATCATGGTTAGCTTGTTGCTCCATGATGACTTGATCCTATTGTTCTTGAACTAATCTTCTTTGCTTATGTCTCAAACCCTTTTGTAGCCTGTGGATGTTGTCAATAGGCCTTTGAAGATTGTGATGACCCTTTGACCTTGTGTGCATCAACAAACGCGAGTACAGACTCGAACAGGTACACTGTCGAGCTTAGGCTCGAGTGGGTGGTCGAGTCGACTGGGAAGTGGTGTCTATATGTATCCAGCGTCTAACTCGATCAAGTGCTCGATCACGACTCGGTCGAGTAGGTGGTCGAGTGGTACCTGAAACGCAAGACAACCAAGCAAAAGAAGATTCGAGTTCAGTAAATGGATGAATGAATGAAGTATTGAAACACACTCAAATGGGCAACGGCACCAAATTGAAACACAAATCTTTCTATGGTGGTGAATGGATGAATGAATGAAGTATGATGATATGATGAAAAAATGGAGTGCAGAGTGTTTCAATTTCCCTTATGCAGTTGCAGTATAAGAGGTGTCAATCCTAAATGTGTGTTGCAAGCAATCAGGATGTGGATATTGGTCTAAGTCAAGCCAAGTATGTAGGAGGTTTATCACTAACAACCTATTGCTGAATGTAAAATGTAGAATGTAAAAACTACTAGAACTAGATGCTAAATGTAAATGGAACAGAATGATTATGACAATTATGAAGCTAGAAAAGAAATGGAAACTATAGTAATGCAAGTAATAAGCTAATGGAAGACAAGTAATGAACAGGAGACTAAGTGAATGCTTTAGAGATGCAACTAAAATGAGACAAGAAATGAGACAGGACAAACTTGAATCATAAACGAAAGTTCTGGGGATGAACTCGAGCAAGCACTTGATCGAGTGTAGATCGAGTGCAGGGTCAAGCTGGACAAAAACGTAAAACAGAGCAATGCAAACAAAACAGAGCAATACGAAAGCAAATCAAACAACGATCAAACAACATAATTTAAGCTGAGAAATCAATAAACAAAGAAGGCCTTGAGGAGGGATTCATGGGCTGGACTAATGATTGTGGTTATCTAACTTGGTCAACAAATCTCAAACAACTTGAGCTAATCTCTAGACAATAATCTCTAAGAACATGTTTAATCCACTCTCATGGCAAAAAACAATCAAGCTCATATATTTCTAGACTTGTTCTCACAAAGCAAAGAACCTATACAAGCAAGCATTAAACAATATGTCAAATATCAAACAAGACTTCTAATCTCTTAGCAAGCCTAATAATAAACTCTAGATCTAGCCTTATCTATGCTCCTTAAACATTGGTGTGATGCTAAGAGGCTTGAGATCAAACCCTACCCTCTCGGTTATAGGATCAGCATTAAGAATATCTAGCCTAGAAGAGATCTACAACAATCAAGCTTGACCAAATCAAACAAACCACAAACACAATCCAGCCTAACCCATCCTTAAGATCCTAAGGAAACTACTCACAATCACACATGATGAACAACAAAGTCTTAAACCCAGAAAATAACGAAACTTGCATCACTAGAAAGATAAAGCAAAGATCTACAATATTGAAGAAGGAATCAAACTCGAGTTCTCAATATTTTGTAAGTTATGAAACCAACAAAAATGAAGAATCTAGTCTTTTCTCCTTCAAAAGAAGGTACAAGATCTAAGAAAATAAAAGTGCAAAAAGTAATAATTCCCAAAAGGGTAAATACTAGGTTTTGAGAATATCTAAAAAGCTGGACTCTTGGTGGTTGCAGGGTACAAGGTCTTTAAATAGGAAAAGGATTGGAAGCCCTAAAAATGCTAAAAGACAAAATAGCTAGGCGGCTCGGCCAACTCGGCCCGGTGCTCGGTCGAGTGACCAGTCGAGTTGGGTTTTCTTCTTCTCCTTCCACTCAGTCGAGTCCCTCTCCGCACACGGTCGAGTGTCTGGTCGAGTGGGCAGTCGAGTGGGACTCCGGACCTTGGTTTTTCAGCTTTAACTCCATTGCTTTCTACTCTTGATTGCTTCACTTCTCCTCAGCATTGTTTCCATGCTCCTTAAGCTCCAAAATCACCTGTTTATGCATGAAAAGATGCAAATGCAATGCAGCTAGACTCTAATGCATGAATAGTCCTAAAGCTTTGCAATAATGGTCAAAATGGATAGCAAAAGATGCAAAAGATGTGAATATACTAAGGGAAAACAGGGTAAAATATATGAACATCACCTGTTTATGCAAGAATATATGCAAATGCAATGCAACTACACCCTAATGCATGAACAGTCCTAAAAGCTATGCAATAATGGCTATACTAGATAGCAAATGATGCAAAAGAGGTAAAAATACTAAGGGAAGGGTAAAATATATGAATATCAACACCCCCAAACTTAGTTTTTTCTTGCCCTCAAGCAAATAAACAAGACATAAGAAAGTAGGTGAGGTTTGAAAGTGGGATCTCAGCTCCTAAAGCTTGCCAATAAACTAGCTAGAATCAATGTCCAAGTTACTAGTACTATGATGCAAGGTGAATGAGCTGTACTTAAAGATTTTAGACAAACCTATCACAACCTTTATTGATTTGAGCCTTAGGTGTCCACATGCATTCAAATCAACCATTTCCTTTAACATTCATTAATCAAGAACATGAATCAATCTTATGCAATGCTTAAACTCATTTGGCTTGGTAATAAAAGTTTAGAGACAATGAAGGTCTCTCTTTAGAGTGGGGCTTATCAATATCAAGGTTCTGGCCCAGTTCATTTTCAAGTCTCTCAATGAGCGACTGCGACAGAAAAATAGGCAAAAGCAGCTCATACTAATGTGAAGAGGAGTCGCTGCCGGTGTGAAAAAGAGTCGCTGCACTGTTCAGATGATCTGCCGCAACGATCGCTAGAAAATCTAGAGACTTCTCTCTACCCCCTGCGACACTTTTTCTCTCCCCCTGCGACACGTCCGTGTCTTCCTCTTACCCTCTCCGTTGTCATTTTTTTTTTAATAGTCGTTATCACCGCCGTTTTAAGCTGTCACCGTCGCTGTTTCAGCGTCTTGAAAACGAACAGGCCCTCTCTCATAAAACATGGATTGAGCTTTAGAAGAATTCTAAAGGTAAGAACACTTAGACACATACAAGAACAAAACCTTGTCTACCCAAAGGCACCCAAAGTATTTATCCTATAAGTCTAAACCCAAATTGTCCTAGTTCTACCCTTTATCTTCTTCACTTCTCTTTCACCCTTTTCTCTTTTGATTTTAAGCCTTAGGAAAGGTTTCTTATTTGATCTTTCTATGGGAATGGGGGTTTCTTACTTATTTGCTATGGTTCTCTTTTCTTCTTATTCTTAAGACATAAAAACATTTTTCTAGACTCTTCTTTTCTTTCTTTTCTTTTCTTTAACTAGAACCATCTTCAACAATATTTTTACTTCCTATTCTTTCACTAGACTTTGATTTTACTTAAACACATTCCCCCTTTTCCTTCTCTTTTTTCTCTTTTCTTTTCAAAACAGCCAAGTCCCGAACCCAACAAGTGAACCACCTAGCCCTATCTAGTTTGAAAATTGCAAACTAGAACTACACAAGGCTTTACTCTTGTCAGTTCAAACCTAACACTTTCTACCAAGCTCAATCCCAAAATAGGCCTCACACACACAAGAATAAACATGGCTTGAAAGAAGGGTTGGTTAATAGGTGGGGGAAACTGATTTTAATGGTTCAATCAGCTACTTGGATCAACAAGAGTGGTAAAAAGGAGAAAGATAATCCAAATATGTATATGATATCCATGAGTTTAAAGCAATGCACAAGTTGATATTTAACAGTCAATATTAGGTTCTTATAAGTAGGAAATGGCATCAAATCACAACATGCTTCAATTTAGACCAAATGCAATGCAGGAATTCAAGGCTTGGTTCAATCTTATGCTTCTAACTACTCAACTAGCATCAAAGTACTATTAACTTGGGCATTGATCCTAGTTTAGTAAATTAAGCAAGCTAACAAGGCAAAACTCATCATAGATCCCTAATGCAAATATTAAACAGTCCTACATGAAACATGCTAAACAAGATTTTAATATGCAATGCAAACTACATGAACACTCTCTTTTTTATGAAGATTTTTACAAAAAATTTCAATTTTTTAGGGTTTTTCTACGCCTTAGATGTAATCCAAATACTAACATGATAATGCTAAAAATTTGAAATAAGAAAACAAAATACAACATCAAATACTATCTCAAACCCTCCCCTAAACACAAATCACACAGTCCTCTGTGTGAGAGAAATTTGAAAGAGGATTCAAGACTAAAACAAAACACAACATGATATGCAATGGTATTTACAAGGATAAGGTGATAGTGTTACCTCATGGATTGTGGAAGAAGCTGTCCACATCCTCATTCATGCTCTCATAAGTGTAGTGGGGGTCTTGTTGCTGACTTAGAGAAGGATACTGGAGCAACTCGACTATAGCCATCAACTGGTACTCGGTCGAGTGCACGGTTGAGTGGGGGGGGGGTCGAGTTGGACTGCGAGTTAGAAAAATTCTGACCTTGCTGCTGGTAGAACTGGTGCAAGAGTGCTGGATCCATGAAGTATTGGGTTGGGAAGGGAGGGTAACCTGGATAGCTTGGATATCCTACTGGAGCTGGGAAGCCATAAGGAGTTCTGGGTAGGTACTCGGCCGAGTGCATCAAGGGTACTCGGTCGAGTGGTTGCTCGAGTGAACCGGTCGAGTGCCTCGAAGATTGTTGTTCTCAGCGACTTGAACTTCTCCTCCTCTGAATTGGCTCGAAACTTGGAGCTCTAGCTGGTTCCACAGGGTTTTCAGCTCTTGAAAGTGCTCTAGTTGAGCTACACCTCCTTAAAGGGCTAGAATGGCTTGGTGATGAGTTTGCACTCTTCAGTTCAGAAATTTCCCACTTTAAGCCTTTGATGGGCTTAGTCATTCATCCCACCTTCTTCTTCAGCTTTTCAAATTTATTCCCATGCCACTTGCTCCATCTTTGTAGAAGTGTCAGCCTCTTGTTAGTCTCCCTCACTCCTCTACTATCTCTAGGGGTTGGCTCATATTCTTCAAAGTAGAATTGCTCTTCCCTATCAGCCATTTCTACATCCCCAGCTTCATCAACTCTAACTTGAGCTGTCCCAACAAACAAGAACTCATCAGCTGTCCAAAAATCAATGTTTGCTCCTTCTTGTATGGTGGTGAGCTCTTGATTAGGTAGGACAAGCTGTCTTTTCCCAATTGTTGGAAGCTCAAAATTGAAAAGGTGATTTCCTTGATGCATCTCCTTTGCTAGTATTAGGGTATAGGTGAGATAGTTGGAATCAATCCATCTTGGCATCAGGTGCATCAAGTGCATCAACTGGAGTGCATCAAGTGGCACCTTAGCAGCTAGTAGTATTGGAGTGATGATGCCTCTAATGGTTAGGGCTCCCTTTGAGCCTTTATTGTGCAGCTTGCCCACCCAGCTTCTCAAATAGATCATGTGGTCAATGAGCACCATTGCAATATCAGTCTCCACACTGCTCCCAAGGATGATGGTTCCATCTCTTGCCTTAAGGATGATTCCATTGAGAGCCATGTCAAACATCTTGAGTTCACCCTCATTGAGATTTCCAGTTTCCTTCCTAGCAAAGAAGGTGTTTGCTAAGGCCTTGTGGAAGTAACTTAGGACTGGGCTTCTTATCTTAGAACTCTTGGTCTTGGAGGATGAGTAGGTGATGTTATCTCCAATGGTTGCCCAAACAGCATAGAGTTCTTCTCTTTGTATGGCCATGCTTGTAACGCCCCCAAACCGCGCTATGACCACCCAGGCCATCAGACGGCACCGAAGCGCTACTATGGGAATGTTCGTCACAGGTCCGGCCGAGTGCGAGAACAAATCAGGCCCTTCGACCAGTCCCCCGGCGAGGTTCCCGACCACAAGACACATCCTTAAGGCTTTGTAACCCTACAGACATGCCGTGCGTTGAGCCGACTCGGACTAAGTCTATATTAGTACGACTCGCTCGTTTTAAAAGAAAATACGAATGCATTATTACTTAAAAGAGTTACTACAACCGATTACACAAAATGGTTCACAGGGCTTAGTGCCAAAGTTTGGTTCGCAAATAAACATACTTTGAATTTTACAATAGACACCAAAAAGAAAACTACTCCGGAGTCCTATCGTTCACCACGCCCTCTAGTTCCCTCTAGGGTTACCTGCAGAACAACAATATTATCATAAGTAATCTAAGATTACTTAGTGAGCTCAGGGTTCCTGCAGAGAAATAAATCCCAAACCCCAATTCCCCATTAACAAACAACATGCACGCAAATACAACAACATGCGAACATAACTAAGCGACATGCAAGCATAGATAAATAACATGCAAGCATAAACATTCAACGATCAAGCAAGCGATTAACATGCAAGCAAGCAAAACATCACAACCACCAACAGAGTTAACATGCGGAAGCTAATAGGCTAAGCAAAATCACTCTACCATCAATCGCGACTACATTCAACAACATACAACAACATGCAACAACATAACTTGAAATAAAACATCAGTTTTTAACAAGTTTCAATATATTTGGGTCCGGTATGCATCCGTTTCCCTAACCCCTCATGAATTCTCCAAATCACAACCACAAAGGCAAGCGTTTGGATATCAGTCCAAGCCACACCGTCGTGTAGATAGCCTCAGCCAGGGTAGCGAGTCCAGTAACCTCCGACCTCTTCGTGACCAACCCTGCACACACACGAACATGGGTTGCATGTCGCGGCTGCATGTGACACGGAATGGGAAGGATAGCAATACCAAATCTTACAACGTTTAGCCGGAATTTCTCGCGGACTTAACGCTTAAGAACTCACCGAAGTTCATACTTGAGTTTGTATGGTTTTAAAACCCATAATCTTACAAGTATCTTAACCAATTCTCGCCTTTGTTACTAGATCATTTCGATCTAGCAACTAGCACAACCTCACCGCACATGCATTTAAACAAGAAAACATAACAGAACTTCAAGTAAATGTATCTACATGCAACATGCAAAACCGCGCACTAAATGGATGTCTATAATTCTCCATCTAAGCCGATGCAAATATGTGCCTGAACTCACAGTAAACCGCCAACGAATGATCTCCTTTGATGGGGCTTCTCTCGCGGCTACTCGGATCTCTCCTTCGGTTAGAATCAGTTTCCTTATCGATCTATCTTTGTGGTCGTTGGTCGATAGTCTTCTCTTGCACCTTCTTCTTTCTCTCGCAAACACCTTCTTATTTCTCTCGCAAACACCCACTCTTTTCTTCTTTCTCTCTTAATTTCTCTCAACTTACCCCTTCTTCATTTGTGCGAAAATGAGAGAAATGAGAGTCTATTTATAGAGTGATTGGGCGGTGGAGTCGACCAATGCATGTCGCATGCACTCTCCTTATTAGTGTGTGTATTAGAGTAACACCCAACACTTGGAAGAGTTTCGGTTAGCCACCTTGATTTCCACTTAGCTTCCTTGAATTTTTAAATCCTCCACTAAACTCCACTAAGTCTTCATGATTAAAATATTAATCCACCTAACTCCACTATGTCTTAATGATTAAAATATTAATCCCATTAACTTTCTTGGACTTAAGAGATTTTTGGTGGGGAAGACTTTCAATATCCTCGGTCGACCGTCGTCGATCCTTGGCAGCTCTCTCAGGCACTCTCGGCATCTATCGGCAACTTCCTTCGGCGCTCTCGGCAACTCCCTCGAGTACTCGACAACTTCCTCGGGTACTCGACACTTCCTCGAGTACTCGACAACTTCCTCGAGTACTTGGCAACTCTCTCGGGTACTCGACAACTCTCTCGGGTACTCGACAACTTCCTCGAGTACTCAACGATTTCCTTGGGTCCTCGGTACTCTCGGCGTTTCTCGGCGACTGCCGGACGATGCGTCTCGGACGACACGGGCGGTACATCTCGGACGACTCGGCCAATTCTCTATCCGTTAAACTTTTCTTGGACTTTCCTTCATCAAACTTTCAGCTCTTCTTACTGCCTTCTTTTCTCGGTCTTTTGGACTTCAATTTGACGTTGAAAATTTACCCCTTGGTAAGGGTCACTACATTCTCCCCCTCTTAATAGAATTCGTCCCGAATACCATAGGGTTCTGATGGTTCTTCTTCATCTTCATGACAAATAACTGAGGATACTTGGCACGGATCTTGTCCTCGTCTTCCCATGTGGTGACCTTACGGTTCTGCTTTCCCCAGAACACTTGGATTTGAGGAATGCTTCTGTTCTTCAACTTCCGGGTCCTCCTTTGCCCTATTCCAAACGGTCCTTCAGGGTATGTGAGATTTGGCTCCAACTCCTCGATAGGCTCGGGCACAATCATGTTAGGATCTGGCACATGCTTCCGTAATTGTGAAACGTGGAATACTTTATGCACTCGCATAACCTCGGGCATTGATAACCGATAGGCTACCTCGCCAACTCTTTTCTCAATCCGGTACGGTCCAATAAACCTTACCGCAAGCTTTCCCACTTTGCCAAAACGATCCTTCCCCTTTTGTGGTGCAACCTTCAAATACACCATGTCTCCAACTTCGAACTCCACTTCTCGCCTCTTAAGGTCTGCGTATTTCTTCTGGCGGTCTTGTGCTTTCCTCATGCTTTCACGAATAAACTTGATCTTCTCCGTTGTCTCACCAATCAACTTGTGATTGAAAGTTGTCCGCTCTCCAACTTCCGTCCAACACAAAGGCGTTCTACACGGCCTTCCGTACATGGCTTCAAATCGCGACATGCCGGTACTCGAGTGATAGCTGTTGTTATACGCAAACTCAACTAATGGCAGATTCTTCTCCCAATCTGATGACCATTCCAGCGCACATAGTCGGATCATGTCCTCTATGGTTCGGATTGTCCTCTCCGTCTGCCCGTCAGTCTCTGGGTGAAATGAGGTGCTCATATGAACATCCGTTCCTAATGCTCTCTGCAAATCTTGCCAAAATATTGATGCGAACTTCGGGTCGCGATCAGAGACAATGTTTGCTGGCACTCCATGAAGCTTCAAAATTTCATCAAACATACTTCTCTGCCAAAACGGGTGCTTGGTCCGTACTCCTTACTGGAACCAATTGGGCTACCTTGGTTAAACGATCAACCACTTCCATACTGCATCATTGGTTCGCCCCTTTCTTATTGTAGGCTGGTAATGAAATCCATCAAAATAGAGTCCCATTTCCAAGTCGGTATGGGCAAGTTGCGAAGCAATCCTGCTGCACTTGATGCTCTACCTTGATCCGTTGACATGAGTCACATTGGCTTACCCATTTTGCTACTGCTCTCTTCAGTCCAGGCCAATGGTAGTACCTACGCACATCTTTGTACATCTTGGTGCTCCCCGGGTGTATACTTAACGCTGAGCTATAGCAGATCCTAATATCTCCTCTCGTAGTCCGTTCCGGTCTGGTACAGTTACTCTCCCATTGAGAGTAAAGTGTCATCATCAGCTAGATGATAACCACTAGCATTTGGTCCTTCTGAACTCTTCAACTCCTCGATGATCTTCTTCAGGTTCTCGTCTTTGGGTTGTTCTTCGCGAATTCGATGTAACCGGCTCGCTTGAGTTACGGCTTGAAAACACAACGGCTCACTAGATTCTCCTTCAAGGCTAAAAGCTTTACTTTCTTCAATTCTTCAGCTAAAGACTCCACGTCCTTCTCGACATCAACTTGTGTCCCTTCTTCGGCTTAGCGCATCCGCTACTACATTAGCCTTTGCCTGGGTGGTACTGGATCTTTAAATCGTAGTCGGCTACGAATTCCATCCATCTCCTCTGGAGCAAATTAAGGTCTGGTTGCGTGAACAAGTACTTAAGACTTTGGTGGTCTGTAAATACCTGAACAGCTTCTCCATACAAATATGATCTCCATATCCTTAATGCAAACACTACAGCTGCCATATCCAGGTCATGTGTGGGGTAGTTCTCTTCATGCTTCTTAACTGTCTAGATGCATAGGCAATCACCCTATCTCCTTGCATCAACACACATCCAACTCCAACTCTTGATGCGTCTGTAACACAGAATATGGTTGATTTGGCTCAGGTAGGCTAACACTGGTGGCCGATGTCAGCGCTCCCTTTAACTTCCTGAAAGCTTCTTCTACCTCCTCGCTCCATATAAAAGGTACTCCTTTCCCGGTATGTCGCGTCAAAGGCTTCGCGATAGATGAAAACCCTTTTACGAACTTCCGGTAATAGGCTGCAAGGCCTAAGAAACTTCTAACTTCCGATGCGGTCGTTGGCTTCGGCCAATCCTGTATTGCGGCAATCTTTTCTGGGTCGGCGGACACACCTTACTCCGAAACTTGGTGTCCTAGAAATCCAATTTCCCTTTGCAAAACTTACACTTACTGAACTTAGCGAACAGCTTCATTCCTCTTAGCCTCTCCAAAACCTTCTTCAAATGCTCCGCGTGCTCCTCCGCACTGACGCGAATATATCAGGATGTCATCGATGAATATTATCACGAATCAATCCAGATAATCGTGGAAAACTTCATTCATCAATCGCATGAATGCCGCCGGTGCATTGGTAAGTCCAAACCCTACAGGGAAATAAGGGTATTAATAGCATTAGAATATAGTGTTTTTAATAGTTTTGCTATAGTTGAGTTTTGAGAAAATTTGCATAGCGTTTCTAATAAGACAAACGCTTATTATAGGATTACCGCGAAAACATTTTGTAGTGGTGCCTAGTTTTTAGTTCTACAATAGCATAAATGATAATAAAACGTTATCTTAGAGGTAACGGGGAAAGTGAAAATTTTCGTTGCCTCCAAAAAATTTATAAGTTACTACACAAAAAAAAAAATAGAAAAAAAATTACAAGAGGAATATTCGATTAGGGTTACATTAATTATTACTGGGTGAAACACTTTGGCCATCTCTTCTCTCTCTTTCTCTCTGAAACTCGATTGGAAACCTTACATTCGATCCTAATTTATTTGTCTCTTCTTTCACTCTCTTTCCATCTCAATCCGTCTTAGAGGAAAAAAAAGAATTAAAAGAGAAATAGATCGATTAGGTTGAATTTCTCGTTAAACAGCCACCTCTTCTCTCTTCTTTCACTCTCCTTTCTTCTTCTTCTCCGACTTGAGTTGCTCGGCGATAGGAGACGAGAAGCCGGCAACTGTGATGGCCAATCGTGGAAGAGATCGAGAGCTTTTGATTCTCGTTGCTGATACCGGTGACAAAGAGACGATGGTTCTCCTTTCGAAGCTTCTTCCTTCTCCTCTGCTTCTTCTCTCTTCTGTCTCGCTGAAACTTGATCTGAACCCGTTCTGAAACTCGATTCGAAACTTGATCCCAATTTGTTTGTCAAATCTTTCACTCTCGATCCCTCTCAGTTTACAATCTCTTCTGAACTCGACAATGGCGGCTTCCCTTCTTCTCAATCATATTTTGCAAAGTAGTAGCTCGATCTCTCTCCGTCGGGTCGTCGCACGGTTTCAGGTCCAATTTGCTTTTGATTTTCAGACTTGATTATTTGCTTATCACTTATTAGACTTGCTATTGTAAGAACTCTTGTTGATTAGAAGTGATGACATGCCTTTAGATTCTGTGTGGAGTTGTAAGATGATATATTTCATGAGTACAATATCTATAGAAATTGACTTGTATCTTGTTTGCTCATGTTTCTTCTTTGAATCTCTGATTTTGGTTTCTCATTGTGAAAAGGGTGATACATTCAACAATTCTCATTTCACAGACTCAAGCTCAATACATTCAACAAATCTCGGTGATTATTCTTCTTTTCCTGTTGAGAAAATTACTCGACAGATTATATGAAGCTTTGTTATATTCTTGATGGAGGAAAACTGATAATGTAAGGCATGGCTTAACCAGTGTCAGTGAGTCTAGCTTTGATGATTGGGAATTTTCTGGATTTTGTGGTTACTCTATTCATTCTTGTTTTTGATTAGTCAATGATTCCAAAATTTGTTGATTTGGCAAAATAAATTTGTTGAGGCAATGAGATGGCAGCGACTATGATATCTGTTTTAGTTTCTAAAATTTGTGAAAGTTGCTGTCTGCTGACTCTTGGAATTGAGAGTTCCAGTTCCAGATTTAGATTGAGGGTCTTGTGATTGTTAACTGCTGACAAGAAGTCGAGTATAGACTATGGGATCCTTGCTACAGGTTATACGTTCCGATCTCTAGTTTTTCTAACAATTTATGTCTCTGTCTATGCCTTCTTAATTTATCTCTTTGTATAATATTTTGACTGGATGCTTTCTTATAATATTTGTCATTAGCATTAACTAGCCCTGTTCTCATCCGATGGATCTGTGATTAACGGCTTTTATCTATTGATTTTGAAACAGAATCACCAGAAAGAGAGTGAGTTCCTTTAGCAAAGAACAAGAAACACTTATTAAGGAACTACACGAGAAGTAGTGTCAAATCCTCATCTGCATAATCTCTTTATGTGCATCAATTTTAATGACTGTTATTTTCTACTGTGTCTATGTGCAGGTTCAAAAACCAATACTGAAAGGAAAAACTTGTGGCTTTACTTTAGAAATTTAAGCTTTGGATACTTGATTTAATGACTTGACTACTCCCTTTGGATATTTTGTTTACTTTAAAATGTTAAGCTTTAAATATTTGATTCAAGACCAAATAAAAAGGGAAAAAAAAAATACTTTGATTCAATGACTACTCCCTGGAATATGTTTCGACAATGTTTATTTTTTATGGTTTAATTTCATTAGACTGTACATTTAGAAGTACATACAACTACCTTTAAATTGCTAACCAAGAAAAACCTCAAATATGACAAATTAATATGTGGAATTAACCGTGTAGTTAATATTTCTAATTGGACAACTAAAGCATTGAATTATTCTATAATTTCAATGAATACTTTGACAATTTAAAAACAAACTACGTATTAATTAAATTAGGTTCAATCTTAAACATATTTTATTAATTAAATTAATGAAATACAAATAAAACCATCGAAACACAAAATTTTAAAAATATATAGACATATATATAATACATAACACAAAATTAAAATATATATACAAGTAACTTTTTTTTTTTTTGGGTCAAACATATATACAAGTAACTATGGATTATACAATTAACTAATGTAACATGTAATAAAAAAAATATACTAATATACTAATGTCTCATAGGTTCATAATTTCTAAACATAATTTAAGTGAAAAGTTTTAATGTTTTTTATTGCATTAAATTTATTTTGTTAATTGAAAATAATGAATGTGTTTCAAGATTGAACCATATATCCTTAATGGTTTAGGGTTTAGGGTATAGGGTATAGGGTTTAGGGTATAGAGTTTAGGGTTTTAGAGTTCAATCTTGAAACAAAATTCATTATTTATAAATTAACAAAATAAAATGTATTAAAAATTATTTTGTAATAATAATAACATAAAATATGAATAAATATAATATTACAAATATACAAATTAATTATAAAATCAGTTATGTGTAACATATATATATTTAATACATTTCAATCTTTTTAATATATATATATCTTGTTACTTATATATTAATCTCTAAATTATCAATTCAATTATCATATATATTCAAACCTAAAATTCTCAATTCCTAAAACTTAAATTCCAAACCCTATATTATAAAGTCTAAACCTTTAATACTCATACATCAAAACTAAAACAAAAAATTATAAAACTAAATAAAAAAACAAAATAAAGGAGAAAACCTCTTATTGGCTAATCCATAGAGACGCGGATTGGACTTTGGCTTATCCTCACCGTTGATGAGTTAAATCTAACGGCTAAAATCTCTTCTTTTTTTTTTCGTTTGGTTAAAACTTCTTCCCCCTTGTCTTTATCATCTCTTTCATTATCTTCTTCTTCTTCTTCTTCTTCTTCTTCTTCGAAATTCTTCGAAACCCTACCGAGAACCAAAAACCAAGCAATCTAAAGCCTCATATCACGATGGATTCGCCGTGACCAACGTTGGCGGGAACAGATCGAGTTTCGTTGAAACATCAACGGGGAACCCATTGAGCCACACGTGAGACTTTTCACCTTCTTATTTCCATAGATCTGATTCTAAGGTTCTAGCTCAAAATTCAGGGTGAAATCGCCGTTGCTCGCTGTTTTGTCATCCCTTTTGCACGTTGCTGTGTTTGTTGATGCTCTGATTGATGTTGAGTTGTGATATTATGTTATGTTAGTTGTGATATTATTTATCATATTACTTTGTTTTTATATAGAGCTCTGATTCGTGCTTGCTTCTTCTGTCTAGTACGCATATGCTTTTCATTCTCTTGTTGCAGGTAGTGTTTATAATTTTATATATGTACTCTATTAGGGTTTTGTGTTGCATTTTTGATAATGTAGGGATGACCATTCTTGTGTATATCTGAGATCGTTCTTGAAATTCTTGTTTTATCTTGAGACGGTATAAATTTGTGTAGCTATTAATGAATTTTTTGGATTGTGTGTTTATGTTATAGTGGGATGATGGTACAAGATCCTAAGAAACCAAAAGATTGTTGATGAACTATTTGACCAAGCGAGGTAGTCAGCTAAAGACATACCTGTTGAATCATCAAGATCAGCTTCTAGGAGCTTCAGTGGTGTGCACGATTGTTGTCTGGTGAAACCGTTTCCTCTACACCTCAGCAACAACAGCAAGACCGGCTCAGATGGTTATGCACACTATACTTTCTGTTTGAATGGTTCACCGTTGATGATGGTCCATTGAGGGGGTTTAATGACCCTGAAAACAAAGACTTATGGAGGTAATATCAAAAATTTCTCTTATCACCATGTAACTCAATTTGACCAGTGTATTCTGCAAGAGTTAAATAATAGGCTTCTTCTGGAATCATTGTTATTTCAGTGATATAAATTTATTTTCATGCCTAGTTATTGAGCAGCTGATTCTTGTCACGATTCACTTGGATACTTTTGAATCTTTAATCATTGTTCTGTTTTATGCTAGAAGACAATTTCGGTTAGTCTTTCTCTTTACTGATTAAGTTCTATGATATTTGCTTGGAATTACAATAAAGTATTAACCTTTGTGTGTTTATGTATGTATGTGTATTGACTCTTGGAGATTGTTTATATGCAGAAAAGAGGAAAGCTGAAAGCTTAAGAAGAACAGAGCAAAAGAGCAAAGAACGATGAAGAGCTGTCGTGAGTTGTGAAGGACAAAGAGAGACAAGTCTAAAAGAGATTGTGGCTATAGCAGTCCAAGAAGTCACCTTTTCCTGTCCAAGAAGTCGATGATTTGGATGATGAAGCTTGTGATGATGATAGTGTTTATGTTAGGGATGATTGTGAAGGCATGTTAGTGGTAGATTGATAGGTGTTTGTGTTTTTTTTGTAAACAATGAAATTTGTTATAGTTTTCTAAACACTTAAATATTTATATATTTTGTATTAATTTTAATTGTTTTTAACAAATATTCAAAATAAAATTTTTATTTTAAATAACAAATAATTTGTAATTCTTTTTAATAAAATTTTTTTGAATAATTTAAAAACAAATTAATAACACGAAACATTTGCTATTTTTGCTATAGGTAAAATCAAATTAATGATTTTTAATAATATTTGTATAACGTTATTATAAATATTAACAATTGCACAGCAGACAATGCTATCGTTGTATAGTTAGTTATAGCACACCAACAATCCGCTATTAAAGTGTCCGACCTACTATAACGGGCGATCTTAGAGCGTTTTAGGAAACGCTATAATTGTGAACTCATAGCGTTTAACAGCCGCTATTAATACCCACATTCCTGTAGTGAAACGGCATTACCACAAACTCATACTAGCCATATCTCGTGTGAAATGCTGTCTTCATCACATCTTGTTCCGCAATCGAGATTTGATGATAGCCGGAGGCTAAATCAATCTTCGAAAACCAACTCGCTCCTCTCAGCTGGTCTAACAGCTCATCGATTCTTGGCAATGGATACTTGTCCTTGATGGTTATGTTATTGATTCCTCGGTAATCAATACATAATCGCATGCTTCCGTCCTTCTTCTTGACGAACAGCACTGGGGCTCCCCATGGCGACGAACTTGGTCGTATAAAACCCCTTTTCCAACAAGTCCTCTAACTGAGTCTTGAGTTCAGCCAACTCGGCTGGTGCCATGCGATATGGTGCCTTAGCAATTGGGGTAGCTCCAGGCTCCAAATTTATGGTAAAAGGATGGCTCCTTGGTGGAGGAAATCCTTCCAATGGCCTAAACACGTCCTCAAAGTCCTTGACCACGGCAATGTCCTCAACTTCCATGCCTTCCTTGTCCTCTCCTCCCATGGCGGGCAGAGTGACTAAATAGACTTCATCTTCCTTAATCGATCTTCCAATCCTTACTGCCGATGCGAAGTATGCCGTTTTTACTTGGGCTGATCCATTGAAAACTAGAGGGGTCCTTCCTCCATTTTCAAATATAACTATGCTCCTGCTGCAGTCTATATGGGCTTGGTGTTCCGATAACCAATCCATTCCCAAAATAGCATCGAACCTATCCAATGGCATCACCAAAGGATTTACCGGGAGGTTCGTATCTTGCAAGACTATCGACACTTCCTTGACCCTTCTTCATGTCTTCAGCGGTGGATGATTACCAGCAGTGTAGACGTTGATGTTCACCTCTTCCTCCTCACACAAGAGTCTCCAAACTTGCTCAACCACTTCGGGAGTCACAAATCTATTGGACGCTCCCGAATCGAGACATGTGTGGGGTTACCACCAACAAGTAATGTTCCTAAACGCAAGCAAATATAACAAAATGCAATGCTAAAACTAACCACACAAGTACACAAACAATCACTAACAATCACAAGAGAGTTAGAACCTAATCAAACCTGTTATATGGCCCTTCGCGGCCTGCGGAGGTTTGGGTGGCTCTACTCCTAAAACATTTGCTGGGGTTGCTTGCTTCTTCGCTGGGGGTTCCTTCACTTGGTTTGCTGTCTGGGCACGGTTCACAGTTTGGCGTTCGGTTTGGCCGGCTTCAACGGACATGAGTTCGCATAGTGGTCCTAACTCGCCACAGTAGAAACACGTGACGGTTGACAAGTTGTTACTCTTTGTTTCCTCGACAGTCGGACAAGCTCGAGCGAAATGCCCAACTTGCCCACACACATAGAATCCCCTCGGATCCATGTTGCGCAGCTTACTACCTCCTTGGCTAACGTTCATCTTAACCTTACCGCGGCCTGCGCCCAATTTCGTCCTGCTACTTGATTCACCTTCCGGGTGTTCACAATCTTAGGCTGCTGGACGGGTTCCTTCTTTTTCTCCTGAGTTGCAATCTCTTTTTCTTTTTCGATGGCTTCCTCAACACTTACCGCTCTCTCTTCTACTTCCTCGACACTGCGGTAAGTCACAGCGTGCAACCTTCCTCTAATATCTAGCCTGAGTCCGTTAAAGAATCTCAGGCCATCGCTAACTCATACATCATTTCCTTGATACAGATACCTCCGAAGTCTTGTGAAAATTTCCATACGCTCGAACAGTCATTTCTCCCTGTTCTAGTTGCAGAAACTGACTCTCCAATCGGTCGCGTGACTCTGGTGGAAAATATTTTAGCTTGAACTCTTTCTTAAAGATTCCCCACGTTACAGTCTGAAATCGGGTAACGAGAAACTACGGTATCCCACCACGCATGAGCATCTTCTTCCAAGAAAATTAACTGCTACTGGTCTCCTAAACTCCTCCGGAAACCTTGTCATCTCAAAATTATTTTCCATGTCTTTTATCCATGCGTCTGCTAATACAACATTCGGGTCTCCTTTGAATTTACGAAATCCTATGTTCCGCAACAACATTACCCGTTTTAGAAACTGGTCGGATGGATCTTCTGCTGCACGGTTTGCTTGATCCTGCTGCTGTTGCTGGATCATATGATTCAAGAGGTTCTTGGACCATCTTAAGTGTCTGCTGGGTCTCGGGCACATTCTGCACACTCGGTCCTTCTCCATGCGCTCGATCTTCCCTCGGCATGTTCTGAGTTGGATAGGCGGCGAACGGTCCAAACGGTGAAAACCCTGGCGGGGTACATACCCTCCGATGTACTAATTCTATTTGAACTTGATGGTGAATATCTTGGCGTCGCGCAGGTACACTCCACTCCGGCATAAACATGTTCGGCCCATACATTTCTGGGAACGACTCTTCCCCTTGCGCAACATCAAAATGCGAACCCCATTCCTCCCGACCAAACTGCTGACTTGAACCCCTCCCTGTGTCCGGTGAACGATGCGTCGACCTAGACCTTTCGGATCCTTGACGAGACATCAGCATCCACGATCAATAAAGGGTTTACTTAATCCCATCTAACCCTAAGTGATGAACGATCCGGATTATCCTAAGTGTCTATTGCGACCATTGACTCGATAAATCATTTGAAAATGCGAGTCCTATATAGCATCATAACCATGCTCTGATACCACCGTTTTAACGCACCCAAACCGCGCTATGACCACCCCGGCCATCGGACGGCACCGAAGCGCTACTATGGGAACGTTCGTCAAAGGTCCGGCCGAGTGCGAGAACAAATTAGGCCCTTCGACCAGTCCCTCGGCGAGGTTCCCGACCACACGACACATCCTTAAGGCTTTGCAACCCTACAGACATGCCGTGCTTTGAGCCGACTCGGACTAAGTCTATATCAGTACGACTCGCTCGTTTTAAAAGAAAATACGAATGCATTATTACTTAAAAGAGTTACTACAACCGATTACACAAAATGGTTCGCAGGGCTTAGTGCCAAAGTTTGGTTCGCAAATAAACATACTTTGAATTTTACAATAGACACCAAAAAGAAAACTACTCCGGAGTCCTAATCGTTCACCACGCCCTCTAGGTTCCCTCTAGGGTTACCTGCAGAACAACAATATTATCATAAGTAATCTAAGATTACTTAGTGAGCTCAGGGTTCCTGCAGAGAAATAAATCCAAACCCCAATTCCCCATTAACAAACAACATGCACGCAAATACAACAACATGCGAACATAACTAAGCGACATGCAAGCATAGATAAATAACATGCAAGCATAAGCATTCAACGATCAAGCAAGCGATTAACATGCAAGCAAGCAAAACATCACAACCACGAACAGAGTTAACATGCGGAAGCAAATAAGCTAAGCAAAATCACTCTACCATCAATCGCGACTACATTCAACAACATACAACAACATGCAACAACATAACTTGAAATAAAACATCAGTTTTTAACAAGTTTCAATATATTTGGGCCCGATATGCATCCCTTTCCCTAACCCCTCATGAATTCTCCAAATCGCAACCACAAAGGCAAGCGTTTGGATATCAGTCCAAGCCACACCGTCGTGTAGATAGCCTCGGCCAGGGTAGCGAGCCCAGTAACCTCCGAGCTCTTCGTGACCAACCCTGCACACACACGAACATGGGTTGCATGTCGCGGGCTGCATGTGGCACGGAATGGGAAGGATAGCAATACCAAATCTTACAAACGTTTAGCCGAAATTTCCTCGGGACTTAACGCTTAAGATCTCACCGAAGTTCATACTTGAGTTTGTATGGTTTTAAAACCCATAATCTTACAAGTATCTTAACCAATTCTCGCCTTTGTTACTAGATCATTTCGATCTAGCAACTAGCACAACCTCACCGCACATGCATTTTAAACAGGAAAACATAAAAGAACTTCAAGTAAATGCATCTACATGCAACATGCAAAACTGCGCACTAGATGGATGTCTTTAATTCTCCATCTAAGCCAATGCAAATATGTGCCTGAACTCACAGTAAACCGCCGATGAATGATCTCCTTTGATGAGGGCTTTTCTCGCGGCTACTCGGATCTCTCCTTCGGTTAGAATCGATTTCCTAATCGATCTATCTTTGCGGTCAGTTGGTCGATAGTCTTCTCTTGCACCTTCCTTCTTTCTCTCGGCAAACACCTTCTTCTTTCTCTCGCAAACACCCACTATTTTTTTCTTTCTCTCTTATTTCTCTCAACTTACCCCTTCTTCATTTGTGCGAAAATGGGAGAAATGAGAGTCTATTTATAGAGTGGTTGGGCGGTGGAGTCGACCAATGCATGTCGCATGCACTCTCCTCATTAGTGTGTATTAGAGTAACACTCAACACTTGGAAAGAGTTTCGGTTAGCCACCTTGATTTCCACTTAACTTCCTTGAATTTTTTAATCCTCCACTAAACTCCACTAAGTCTTCATGATTAAAATATTAATCCCACTAACTCCACTAAGTCTTCATGATTAAAATATTAATCCCACTAACTTTCTTGAACTTAAACGACTTTTGGTGGGGAAGACTTTTTAATATCCTCGGTCGGCCGTCGTCGATCCTCGGCAGCTCTCTCGGGCACTCTCGGCATCTATCGGCAACTTCCTTTGGTGCTCTCGGCAACTCCCTCGAGTACTCGACAACTTCCTCGGGTACTCGACACTTCCTCGAGTACTCGACAACTTCCTCGAGTACTTGGCAACTCTCTTGGGTACTTGACAACTCTCTCGGGTACTCGACAACTCTCTCGTGTACTCGACAACTTCCTCGAGTACTCGACAATTTCCTCGGGTCCTCGGTACTCTCGGCATTTCTTGGCGACTGCCGGACGATGCATCTCGGACGACACGGGCGGTACGTCTCGGACGACTCGGCCAATTCTTGATCCGTTAAACTTTTCTCGGACTTTCCTTCATCAAACTTTCAGCTCTTCTTACAGCCTTCTTTTCTCGTCTTTTGGACTTCAGTTTGACGTTGAAAATTTACCCCTTGGTGAGGGTCACTACATGCTCCTCTCACTACCAACTTCAAAGCCAAAGATATTGGCTATCTTCTTCATGAAAGCTCATACTTCTTTCTCTTGATAGTGAAGTCAACATGACCAGGTCCAAAACTCCTTTTTCTTTCTTTAGGTAGCAATGCAACTTAATTTTGGCTAGAAACTCACAGCTTTCTTCTTTATATACCCTTCCATGCAAAGCCCCATGAACTTGGTTAGGCTGCACTCTCAAAAAGAAATTCCACTTCTTCATCAATGCCTAGCTTCTCCATGGTTTCCTTGTGTGGGTATCTATTCCCCAGGAACTGCATCTTCATGAAGGCTTCATAAAGCTGCCTTTGAGTTAAGCCACAAGATTGTCTTCTCCATCATCTTCGCCCTCTTCTTCTTCATCTTCTTCTTCACTCTCTTCATTAACATCCTCTTGTTCAACCTCAACTGCTGGCCTCTTCCCTTTTGCCTTGTTTCTCCTCATGTGCTCCCTAAGAGTGAACTCCATCTCTTCTTCACTCTCAGTTCGCTCAGGGTCTTCCTCAGCTGACTGATGTTTCTCTCTCGCAACCTCACTCGACCGCTTACTCGAGCTAGCACTCGGTCGTGTGCCTGCTCGAGTAGTAGGTCGAGTGCTTCCGGCAGCTTCTTTCCCTGATGCAAGGTGTGCATCATGACGGCCTAGAGAGCGATCAGCGGACCTGTTGAGACATTCTTGTGGACCTTGAAGACATTCTTGAAGAGAACTTGAAAGGAATAAACTCAAAACTCAAAATTAATAGGTTAGTAACCAAAAACAAAAAGAGCTAAGCTTTGAGCAAAAAGATGAACTTGAGAGAGATTTTAAGCTAGATTTTAATTGTTATTGAGCAAAATGAGAGAGTCTGAGAAGCATAGGATCGAGTTTAGCTCTATATAAAGAAGCTAAGGGGATAAGGAGACAAGGGTGGAGCGTCCATACCATTCAAATTTGAAATGGGAATCTTTGACTTGTTTTTTGCTGCCCACTCGACCCCACACTCGACTGCACGTGGTCGAGCTCCTTGACCAAAGTTTGAAATTCAAAAAAATTTCTTCTTTTTCTCCCCCCACTCGATCATTCAAGAGAAATGGGAATCGAGTGGGCCTTAGTTTCTTCATAACTCGGTCGAGTACCTCTCGTGGGCCGGTCGAGTGGGCTTGCGAGTCTACTTCCACAAGTACAATCTCTCCAAAACCATCTACACTTTCATTAAAAAACCTGCCCAACACAAACATAAAACAAAAGAAATCAAAACTACAAGGAAAATAAAGCATATGTACAATGATACCTTAGGGACTTCCTCCCTAGTGAGCTTGTTTAAAGTCACTAAGCTTGACTTTTGATGCCTATTCAGTCTTGGTTTAGATATCAAGGAGGTCATGAAATCCTCCCTGGCACTTCTTGATCACTGTGAAACTGATCCTGATCATTTCACCCTTCACACATAACCCTTGTTTCTTCTTAATCTTGAGTCTTGGTTCTTGCCTTCTTCAAGGACCTCTTGTTTAGCTTGACTTGGAGATCCTTCACCATATCAGTCAACTCTTGAACTGAACCCTTGAGATTTTCCACTGATTCTTCTTGAAGGGAGAGCTTAGCCTTTGGAGTTGCCACTTCACTTGTGACCTCATGACAACCTTTTCTTTTAATAATAAAAGGGTTTATCATTGATGGGTGGCAAGTTGGTTATGTTATTGATGTCAAACTTCATGATGAAATCTTCAGTGATGTGGAGCTTGATAGTCCCCATCTTGACATCAATTACAGCCCCAACTGTGGCTAAAAATGGCCTTCCCAAGATAAGAGGGTCTTCAGGCTCATTCTCCATGCTCATTATCACAAGTCAGTTGGGATTCTAGCTTCTCCTTTCTTGACTGGGAAGTTATCAATCACTCCAACCACATCCCTCTTGGATCCATCTTCTAGAGTGATATAGAAGTTGCTGGCTTTCAAATCTTCATATCCCAACTTTTCAGCCACTGAGTATGGCATCAAACTCACTGAAGCTCCTAAATCACATAGGCACTTGTTGAAGTGCATGTAGCTGATGGAACAAGGTAGGTTGACTGAGCCTGGATCTTTAAGCTTGTTGGACAACAGCTTTCCCAATCTCCTTTAAATCCTTCATGTCTTGATCATGAGCCTTCTTCTTTGACATCTCAAGCAGAAAATCTTATAGAGGGGATATGGAGCATACAGTTCCAAGGCAGGTCCTATCTCTTCTTCTTGGTAAGCAATGATAACCTCTTGTATCACTTCCTTCTTCTCAATCACAACCTCTTCCTTCAAAGCTTTCACTTCCTCTTGTTGCAAAGCCATTATTTCTTTTTTCTCAATGATTTCCCTTAGTTCCTTCAGCTTCTGTGCCCTGAAACGTCCTGGGAATGGTACAGGTGGTTTGTAAGCAGGAGGAATGTACTTGATAGGCTTAACAGCTTCAGATTCTTAAACTCGATCGACCACTCGAGCTGACACTCGGTCGAGTGCTGGCTCGAGCACATGGTCGAGTGCACTACTGGATTCAGTCTGCTTTGCACAATATTCACTCTGAGCTTCAAGAAATGACCAATCCTCCCCATCTTGAACTTCACTGTCCTCAGTGACTTCTTCCTCATGGATAAGAATGGCTTTTGCAGTGAACTTCCTTGGGTTTTGAACAGTTTTTCCAGGGAGTTGAGTAGGCTTGGGAGCTGAAGTGGAAGCAAGGTTTCTCTCCATATACTTCACTCTAGAGTTGAGACCTTCAAACTTCATGTTGAGATCATTATACTGGGATGTTAGTCTTTGGTTCAACTCAGCAAACTGTTTAGCCTCCTCAATCTTTCCATTGGCTTGCCCAATCAACATTTGCTGCATAATTGCTCTTAAGTCTTGTTCCTGGCCTTGGAAGGTCTGAAACCCTGGAGGGGGACACAATTGAGGCTGGAACACTTGATGTTGTTGCTTGGGTGCATAGTTGTTTTGCTGTTGAGGCTGTTGAGGTGGATAGACTTGATCTTGAGGATTGGCTACATTAGTGCTTCTATAGGAGAGGTTGTTTTGCTTGAAACCTCCTCCTTGGTTGTAACCTGTGAATCCTCCATGGTTTTGCATAGTATAGAGCTCAGCAAACTCTCTCTCCCCCTCTTGAACTTGACACTCTTCTTCACCAATAAAGTTAATCGTCTTTTGTTGGCTAAGGAGGATCTTGTCTAGCTTCTCATTGACCATCTTCAAGTCTTTCTTGTACTTGTCCTCTTGATCATTAGAGGTGAACCTGACTGTTCTGTCATAGTCCTCATTGTAGTTGCCATATGACTGAGCTAGGTTCTCAACCAATTCTCATCCTTCTTCCACATTCTTGTTGAGGAAGTTACCATTGGAGGCTGTATCAAGAAGCATCCTTATCTTTGGGAGAACTCCTCTATACAAAGTGCTTAGCAAGGCCTCATTGCTGAAGCCATGGTGAGGACACTGAGTCTGGAAGCCTTTAAATCTCTCCCAAGCTTCACAAAAGCTCTCATTATTCCTTTGTGCAAATCCAGAAATTTCATTCCTCAATCTAGCAGTTCTAGCATTGGAGAAGAACTTGGCCAAGAAAGCCTTCTTGCAAGCATCCCATGTGGTGATTGCTCCAGTTGGAAGTGTCTTCTCCCATAGATGAGCTTTGTCTCCAAGTGAGAAAGGGAACAGCCTAAGCTTGAAGCCATCTTCACTCACACCATTGATCTTTGTGAGACCACATATCCTATCAAACTCATCAAGGTGGTCTAGTGGGTCTTCCATTGGCAACCCATGGAACTTGTTTGCTTGAATCATTGAAATCAATCCACTCTTGATCTCATAATTTTTGTTGGCAGCTATTGGAGGCACAATACTAGCTCTTTGGTTATGTGTGTTTGGTGCATCTTCAGCACCAATGTTCCTTGCTCTTGGAGCTTGTTGATCTTGTTGCTCCATTAGCACTTGTTGTTCTTGTTCCTGATAGATTCTTGTTCTCTGCTGTCCCAGGTCCCTTGGAGGTCGGTTGATGTGATCAAGTAGTCTCTGAAGATTGTGATGGCCCTTTGACCTTGTTTGCATCAACAGGCTCGAGTACAGACTCGGACAGACACTCGGTCGAGCGCAGGCTCGAGTGGGTGGTCGAGTCGACTGGGAAGAGATGTCTATTTGTATCCGGCTTCTGACGCGATCAAGTACTCGATCAAGTACTCCATCACTTACTCGGTCGAGTGGTGGTCGAGTTGGTGGTCGAGTGCGTACCTGAAACTCAATCACAGACAAGCAGGAGAAGAAGCGAGATCAGTAGCGAATAAGGGCAGAAAGGAACTTAATCTTAGACTTCTATTAATCCTAATTGTCACAAAACACACTCAAATGGGCAACGACGCCAAATTGAAACTTGGTTTGTATGGTGGATGGAATGATGAATGAGATATGATGTGATGATGGTGAAAAAGTGGAATTCAAGGAGTTACAATTACCCTTATGATGTTGTAGTATAAGATGTCAATCCTAAATGAGTGTTATGCAAGCAATCAGGATGTGAATATGTGTCTAAGTCAAGCCAAATATGTAGAATGTTTGTCACTAACAAACTAATGATGAATGTAAAATGCAGAAAGTAAAAGCTAATAAGACTAGATGCTAAATGTAAAGAGAACATGATGATCTAAGCAGCAATGCAATGAACAGAAACAGAAATTATAGATATGCAAGACAAGTAACTAATGCAAGGCAAGTAATGAACAGAATTGAACAGAAAACTAAATGAATGCAACAGGAATGCAACTAAAATGAAACAGGAAATGAGACAGGACAAACACAAAGCATAAACAAGAATTATGGGGATGAGCTCGAGCAAGCATTCGATCGAGTGTGCGATCGAGTACAGGGTCGAGTTGAAAAATCCGAGAAATAGAGCAATGCAAACAAAACAGAGCAAGACAAAAGTAAATCAAACAACAGGCAAACAACATGATTTAGACTAAGAAATCAATAGAAAAGGAAGGTCGTGAGGAGGGATTCATGGGCTGGACTATGGATTATGGTCATCTAACTTGGTCAACAAATCTCAAACAACTTGAGCTAATCTCTAGACAATGATCTCCTAGAACATGTTAATCCACTCTCATGGCAAAAACAATCAAGCTCATATATTTCTAGACTAGTTCTCACATAGCAAAGAACTTATACAAGCAAGCATTAAGCAACAGATCATTTATGTCAAAAATCAAACAAGACATCTAATCTCTTAGCATGCCTAATGATAATCTCTAGATCTAGCCTTATCTAGCAAACTAGACATTGGTGTGATGCTAAAAAGATTAAAATCAAACCCTATCCTCTCGGTTATAGGATCAGCATAGAGTATATCTAGCCTAGAAAAGATCTATAACAAACAAGCTTGACCTAGCTAAACAAACCACAACCACAATCCAGCCTAACCCATCCTCAAGATCCTAAGCAAACTACTCACAAATGCTAAACATGATGAACAAAGTTATAAACCCAGAAAATAACGAAACTTGCATCATTAGAAAGATAAAGCAGAGATCTACAATATTGAAGAAGGAATCAAACTCGAATTCTTAATACTTTGAGAGTTATTGAACAAACAAATATGAAGAAATCTCTTATTTTCTCCTTCAAAAGTAGAACAAAATCTAAAAAATGTAAAAAGCAAAAAGCATAAATTCCCAAAAGGATAAAAACTAGGTTTGTAGATTTTCACAAAGGTGGCTCTCTTGGTGGCTGAAGGGTACAAGGCCCTTTTATAGAAAAAGTAGTGGAAGCCCTAAAAATGCTAAAGACAAAATAGCTAGGCGGCTCGGCCAACTCGACCTGGTGCTCGGTCGAGTTGGATCTTCTTCTGTTCCTTCCACTCGGTCGAGTTCTTCTCCGCACACGGTCGAGTGTCTAGTCGAGTGGGCAGTCGAGTGGAACTCCAGACCTTGGTTCTTCAGCTCTAACTCCCTTGCTTTCTTCTCTTGATAGCTTCACTCCTCTTCAGCATTGCTTACATGCTCCTTAGGCTCCATATTCACCTGTTTATGCAAGAAAATATGCAAATGCAATGCAACTACACCCTAATGCATGAACAGTCCTAAAAGCTATGCATTAATGGCAACTAGATAGCAAATGATGCAAAAGAGGTGAAAATACTAAGGGAAAACAGGGTAAAATATATGAACATCATTTATGCATCTTAACATCTAAATCATGTGTATACCTCATAGAGAATTGTTGAGGGACCCAGAAAGAGATCAAACCATGATATTTTAATTTTAAACACATGGAACATACTTGAAAAACTTTCCTTGTGAGATCATGCCACTTGCTTGTATAGTACACACCTCAGATACTACCACAACCTCTTGGATTGTCAAAGATTACCAGTCGACAATGGTGGCTATACTTTCACAGTGTCATGGCTTCAGTCCTTTTGATGCTAACCAAACATGCATAGGCAGCTGGAAATTCTTTGGAGAGATCTAGAAGCAAGATTCGTCCCCCTCCTTTTTTTTTCTTTTTTTTTATTTTCTTCACTGCTTTGATGTTTCACAGTGCTTGGCCTTGGGACTGTCACCTTTTTGTGCTTCGAAGGTCTTGACACTCAGTGATATCATTTGGCTTAATCAATCACCGACGTCAGC
The DNA here is from genome assembly GCF_030686135.1 of Camelina sativa. Taxonomy (NCBI): domain Eukaryota; kingdom Viridiplantae; phylum Streptophyta; class Magnoliopsida; order Brassicales; family Brassicaceae; genus Camelina; species Camelina sativa. Next base: position 17,713,770 of record NC_141884.1, on the reverse strand, counting down.
TTAAGCCTCTGAATGAAACACATGGCTTTGTCTCTCCTCAGATCTTTGACCTCCTAATGACATGACAACGTTTTACTGGGGCCTTGGACCGGCATGACAGGCAGGTATTTTCCATCCAGTCTTTAAGTACAAAACAACTGCTAACCTCCTATATATCCTAGGATTTCCATGGCCTGATTTGAAGTGTGTCCCTATCAGTCAAGATAGCACCACTCAACAAAGAATTAGATTTCACATATCCCAATGGAATTTTGCAGATTAGTGAATCTGGTAAAGTCCAAAGGTTTAGTAACCAAATCAGCCAGTTGAAATTCAATACGGACATGATCAATCTCAATCAGTTTTGCCTCAACCAATTCCCTAATGAAATGATGTCTGATATCTATGTGTTTAGTTCGCGAGTGTTGAACAGGATTTTTCGAGATGTTTATTGCACTTTTATTGTCACAATGAATTAAGATAGAGTCAGAAACAATACCATAATCGGCAGCCATCTGCTTCATCCACATTAGTTGTGTGCAACAGCTACCCAAGGCTATGTACTCCTCTTCAGCTGTTGACAGAGATACACTGTTTTGCTTCTTGCTGTGCCAGGATATGAGATTGTTTCCCATGAAGAAGCATCCACCACTTGTGCTTCTGCGATCATCCACAGAGCCAGCCCAATCGGCATCACAGTAGCCTGTTAGACTGTTGGTGTGTGGATACCCAGTTCGACTGTTCCTTTGATGTACTTGATGATCTTCTTCACAGCCAGGAGATGTGACTTCTTAGGTTTGGATTGATATCTAGCACACACACCAACAGCTAAGCAGATGTTCGGACGACTTGCTGTCAAATACAGAAGACTACCAATCATCCCTCGATATAGCTTCTCGTCTTCGTCTTCTCCTGCTTCATCCTTTGAGAGCTTGTCATTCACCCCCATAGGTATCTTGGCCTCCTTACTGGTTGTAAGGCCAAATCTTGTATCAAGCCCCTCGCATATTTGCTTTGAGACACAAATATGCCATCAGCTGAATTTTGTACCTGCAAGCCCAAGAAATAAGTTAGTTCACCGCACATACTCATTTCAAACTCATCAGTCATATTTTGGACAAACTGATTAACGAGTTGCTGGCAAGTTGATCCGAAGACAATGTCATCGACATAGATCTGCATAAACATCAAGCCCTTGTCAAGACTAAGAACGAACAGAGTCTTGTCCACACTTCCGCGAACATAGCCTTGCTCCATAAGGAACGTTGTCAACCTCTCATACCATGCTCTAGGTGCCTGTTTGAGTCCGTACAGAGCTTTCTTCAGTTGGTACACATGTTGCGGATACTGTGGATCCTCAAACCCTTTAGGTTGCTCAACATAGACCTCCTCTTGAAGAACCCCGTTAAGAAATGCACTCTTGACATCCATCTGATGCAAAGTGAAATTTAATGCATAGGCCATGCCAAACAGAAAGCGAATGGATTCCAATCTTGGCACTGGTGCGAAGGTTTCATCAAAGTCGACTCCTTCTACTTGCGAGTAACCCTGAGCAACAAGGCAAGCTTTATTTCTCACGATACATCCATTTTCATCACTCTTGTTCTTAAAGATCCATTTGGTGCCCACAACATTGACATCCACCGGTCTGCTTGTGAGTTCCCACACATTACTGCGAGCAAACTGTTCAAGCTCATCTTGCATAGCAGCTATCCAAAACTCATCGGCCTGAGCTTCTTTGTGATTCTTCGGCTCAACTGAGGAAACAAAACATGCAAAATGTACGACTTCAGAGTCCTAAGGCACTTGTTGAATGATTGATTGCTGTTTCTTTCCAGCAAGATGGAGAAAGTCAATATGCATTCCCCTGGTAACTCTTCACCCCTGAATCTCGCCAATAACATCATTAGAGGGCTGATTCCGATGCACCTGTGAGACATCTGGAAGAGGACACACCTCAGAAGAAACACAAGGAGGTGTTGTGGAGGCTGGAGACTCGAGAACACTAGAAGAAGTTTCCGGAGCATCAGTTACCGAGTCATCTGGATATGGGATTGGAATGAGCGAGACTCGGTGGAAAGAAATATCATCAAACACCACATTCACAGTTTCCTGAACAGAACGCATACGCTTGGTGTACACACGGAACGCAGTACTGTTGCCAGAATAACCCAAAAATAACCCATCATCGCACTTTGAATCAAATTTTACTAGCTGATCTTTGTCATTTAAGATGTAGCATACACAACCAAAGACATGGAAATAGCTGACTGATGGAGTGCGACTCTTCCACAATTCATTGGGTGTCTTGGAGGTTCCTGGTCGAACATACACCTGATTGATAATGTAACATGCAGCATTGACAGCCTCATCCCAGAACTGTTAAGGAACTTGATTCCCATGAAGCATTGCTCTTGCCATCTCCTGCAGGGTTATGTTCTTCCTTTCAACTACGCCATTATGTTCTGGTGTCTTGGGTGTTGAGAATTGATGCATAATCCCTTGAGCTGTGCATAACTGATAAAACTGCTCATTCTGAAACTCACCACCGCGATCACTGTGTATTGCCTTGATAGCCCACTTCTCGCTTTTAATTTGGAGAGCCAAGATGCGAAAGCATTCAAGCGTATCTGATTTTTCCCTAAGGAAATGCACCCATGTGTAGCGAGAGAAGTCATCAACCAGAACAAAAATGAATCGTTTACCCGACAGGCTATTGACACGAATTGGACCCACAAGATCTATGTGTACCAGTTCCCAAATACGCTCAGTGCGCACATCAGGAACTGCCTTGTGTGGCACTTTTACCTGTTTTCCTTTGTTACATGGTCCACACACAAAGTGTTGATCAGACTAGGTATCCCTCGAACAATATCTTGATGCGCGAGTTTATACATGATGTGTATGTTCCGATGACCCAGCTTCTGGTGCCACAACTCAGTGTTGGTCCCTGTGGATGCATGAAAGCAATGATTTGTTGACTTCCACATATAGCAGTTATTACCCGACCGCTTGCCTTAAAGCTTCACAGATCCTTGTTGATCCCGTTTAGTGAAAGTAACATCCATGCCTTCATCACACAACTGACTGACAATGATGAGATTTGCCTTTAACCCATCAACTAGAAAAACATCTCTAAGACTAGGTTGTGCACTTCCACCAGTATTACCTTTGCCTTTGATTTCTTCTTTTGCTCCATTACCGAAAGTAAACCGACCAGTAGATACATTCTCAAATTCTGACATGTTGGTATGAGCTCCAGTTATGTGTCTGGAACAGCCACTATCAAGGTACCACTTCTTTTGGTTAGAACCAAACTTACCCTCAGCCTGAGCTACATTACAGTACATACCACTCCTCTTGACAAACAACGGCTTGTTGATTGGTCTCATATCTCTAGGATAAGCCATTTGCTGAGTTGTCCTTGACATGCAATTGTTGTACTCATAGCACTTTGCTTTTAAATGAGTTAGGTTTCCACAGTACCAACACCCATTTCTTTGACTTCGTGAAACTTGGTAAGCTGGTCCAAATGCTTGATGTGCTGGGTAGTGATTTGCAGCCAACCCATATGGATCAAATGACTGAGTCACAGGCATAACTCTAAACGGTGCTCTTTAAGAAGCCTGAACTCTCCTTTGAGAACGTACATTTCTTGCTTGGTGAGAATCGGTTTTGACCGGTACTGCCGCTTGTGTCTTTGGTTGGATGGGTATAGCTTCTTTGTTTTCTGTATCAAGACCCTTGACAAACTTCGTGGATGTTGAAGCATCGTTACCTTGATACCCGAGTCCCCACTTAGTATTACCCATCCTCCCACTATTCAGAATGGTATCAAGATCCTTTGTTTCTTTGCTCATCATTCTAATGTTTTTAAGCTGCTCTTCCAGTTGTTTTTCAAGTCCCTGAGACTTTGCTCTTTCTTCCTCAAGATCTGAAGACAGCGAGTTGAACCTTGCCAAAGATCTGCCTTTTCAGCCAGCAGCACATCATACTCCTGAGTTTTCTGAACCAGACTTGAAATTAACAGAGTAAGCTGTTCCTCAGCGGATAGATCTGCCTTGTCATCTTCATAATATGACCCAACAGCTGGTTGATCCTTCACTTCCTGCTCCACCACTTCATCTTCCTCAATGACTCCCAGCAGAGCCACATAGTTATTGAGAACTTCACCATCTTGCTCATTATCATCAGAGTCATTATCACTCCAGACGACAAACGATTTGGATCTACTCTCTTTAGTAGGAAATTCCGCCTTGATGTGTCCATATCCTTTGCATCCATAGCACTACATTAACCCTCTATGCTTGTAGCTAGGGCATTCTGCCTTGACATGACTATATCATTTACACTCCAGACATTGGCGCTATTGCCTATCATCCCTCTTAAAGTCCCTTTCCGAATCACTTCTGACTGTAGATGGGGATCCTCTGTGCTGACCACCCTCCATCTTCTTGAAGAACTTCCTAACAAGTAACCCAACGTTTTCTTCATCTGCAGTATCTTGTGTCTCAGCATTCTTCGGTGTTTCAACAGCCTTTAGAGCAAATGATCGTTCAGCGCGTTGTTCTTTTTTCTTCAGCTGCATCTCAAACGACTGTATCATCCCAACAACTTGATTGAACTTCAACTCATCTGAGTTCAAGGAAACATCAATGGTAGATCTGTGTGGTTGAAATTTGTCTGGAATGCTCCTAAGAAATTTCTTCACCAGCTTCTTGTCCTTGTAGCATTTTCCCATGATAACAGCTTCCTGTGCGATAGCACTCAAACGACTGTTGTAACTTGCAATGGTCTCACCTTCTTCCATGGACAGATTCTCGAAATCTGATGCCAGATTGTCCAGGCGTGTCCTTTTACATTGCTAGTTCCTTCAAAGGTAACTTGGAGGATATCCCAAGCTTCTTTCGCAGCCACACAACCCTGGACACTATTGAACTGATCCAGCGGCAGGGAGTTGAAAATCACCGACAAAGCTTGAGAGTTGTGCTTAGCCTCAGCCTTTTCTTCTACAGTTCACTGCTTCCAGGTTTAAGCATCGATTCACCCTTGTCATTTTTCACCATTGGTTTGGTCCAGCCATCTTCAACAGAAAACCAGGCCTCCATGTCGATACCTTGAATAGCCTGTTTGACCGACACCTTCCAATGCCCATAATGCTCTGGATCCAGTTTCAGAACTTTCGGTATCGCAACAAAAGCTTGTGGTTTCTCCATACCTCTTGTCACAAGATCTCACATGTTGAAAAGGCAAACAGACTTTTATCAGGTGTATGCTCTGATACCAATTGTAAAGGTATAGAGGAATAATAGCACAATCTTCTGCTTGAACAACACCAAGCGTACGCTTTTACTATTTATTCTTATTAAACTATTAACCGGTTACAAGAATAAATCTAAGCACACTTCTCTTCTCTATCTAAACTCTCACCAGTATAGATCTAAGAGAATAACCCAACACTCACCTTCTTAGCTTTCTTTGATCAGCCTTGAAGTTACAATCTCACGCAAAAGGTTTTTCAAGTGTTCAAGAAAACCTCCCACTCATCACCCTAGATCTTTTAAATTCGATCACCCTAAAACCCTAAAAACATCTTTAAATCTTCAAGTAAGGCAATTTCTTGTTTGCCACAATCTCACTTTCCTTAACCATTGCGAACGATATTATTCATATATCTTCTCTCTCGATTCTGCTTTATCTTCTTATTCCATCCAAATCGGACTTTCTATGTCAGCTGCGCTTTCTCGCTACTCTCCACTCGTCTATCCTCAGATACAAAGCTCTGTGTCCTAGCAGGACCTTGTTAAACAAACATACTGCTGCGGCAACTGCATCTACAGAATCGAGGTAAATTCTTGTTTTCCTAGATTTCCTTATAGACGAAGAAGACGAGAACAGAGAGGATGATACCACGTTTTTGTTGTTGTTAAGATTCAAGAGTACTGTTTCCAGTTTGGCCATTTCCCATTATTATTATATCTATATATATAGAGAGAGAGAGGGCTTAATTCGTTTTCCTTTTTTGATTAGGAGAGACAAATTGTTCCTTTTCCTTATTAAAAAAGGAAACAAAAATAGATAAATGACTAAAGAAAACAGGAATAAGAAATTCACAATAGGCTTTAAGATCCTATTCTCAACCCGATAGACTCGAGAAGATTGTATATCCATCGAACAGGATCAAGAACTCACGTTAGTCTTTAGCTGGGCGTTCTGGAGATCCTACAACCAAAAAAAAAAAGGTTTCATTAGCATCAATATAGACAATATAAACCTAGGCGCGCGTTATAAAATTACTAAATTGTTTTGTCATAAGCAGATATACAAAAATAGAATAATAACCCCATTGTAATAGATTCTATATATATAATAGCAAGAGAGTCACATACGACGGAGATGTTATCTAATAACTGGCTAGGTTCAAATCAATACAATCAACTACTCAAGAGACAGTCCTTCACATATCCTCATACCAAAATTAGTAGCATCAAAGAGGCATAACAATTTAAAATAAAAGACATACTTCCTAGTACAATCTCCATCAAGTGCATGGAATACAAACTTTCCTACACGGTATCCAGAGAATTACAGCCAACAAAACTACACAGAAATATTAAAAAAGAAACCAACACTTGTATATACAAACACGAACCATAGTCTATGACAATCCACTTGCTATTGTGCCCTTGCACAGAAGGCAGCGTTACAGGTTTGGCTCCTTTCTGCTTTTGCTTGGTCTGTGAAGAGAAATACAAGAAAACCATTTGATCACTCTTATAATGTTCCAAAATAACAAATTACTTAAAACGAGTTCACAAAACAGCTATACGGTTTATCAGAGGTCAATTCTCACATATCGAATCACAAAATAGGCTATACCCAAATAAAATCAACAGTACTCTCTCAACGATATATATACCTCTTGTAAGAGATATATCTCTCTATCTCTGATTTATGTTCAGGCTTATAAGCTAACCATCTTTCATGTGGACATAAATCATCAAATGTTCCTAGATCTGCATATTAATAAGATTGAGATTAAATTACTAAACACATTTGCATAACAAAACATATTTAAAAACGTACGTTAAGCAAAATTTCAAACCTTGAAGCAAAAATTTGGTTCTTCTTCATAGCACTTGATTTTCCAAAGAACAAGACCATTATCATACAATATAATTGGTTTAGTTCTACTTGCATCACATATACGCGTCACTGTAAATAGAATTTGTCACGTTAAAGACAACAAACATATTAGACAACAATATATAAAGCATATTGAGTCTAAGGATTTAGACTTAAGTTGAGATGTCATGCCTTTTGCTTCCATCATCTCATCATGAGCTTCTTTAGCTTCGGCTCTTATTTGAGACATGACTACGTTATGTTCCTCAATGGACAATGGAGCTCCATTTTTCTCCATAATGGCTTTGGCAACATCATCTTGCATCTTCTGTTTGAGCTTCTTCTCCTATAAAGACAAAATGAGCTTTAGCACAACAAAGAGATTTTAGAAAATACCTTTTCCTTTGCTGCTGCAAACTTTTCTTGAGCTTCTTTTTTCTGTTTTTCTCTTCAATTTCGCTTTTTATGTAATCTCTCATTACCCTGAGAAAATTACACACATGAGGTATCTCAAAACGAAGCATAAAAACTACGTACAAGAAAAAATTGATATTGGCGTATATATAAAGATACACATACTTTGTGCTAAGTGATTCATCACATAAGAAATTTAGAAGCTTGAGCCTTCTCGATACATCCATCTTCTCGTATTCAGTGACACCCGCTACAAAATTTTCAGGAGGGAACTCATCACTCAAAACTTCTGACTGCGATAGGATCTCTCCGATAGCAGTGAACCAACTGCTGTCAGTTGCACTTAGAGTCAAGGACCTGTAATATAAAATTCAAATGCATCACAAACTTGAGCAAGAAAACAAACATGTGTATACATTTATATAGACTCATACATCTCTCTTTGATGTGATATTAAATCCAACAACTGGATCATCATCTGGACAATAGGGCAGTATTGGTTTCTCCTTGTGTTACTGTAGAAACTAAGTTTCACACAATGAATTTGTTTGAAGGGGGAAACAAATTCAATAGCACTATCTCTCTAAGCAATCGGATCAAAGTAAATAAGCAAAGGGGAACTGAAATCTCTTGGAAAACAAGTTAGGTTTTGCTCAAGAACAAAGAAGAACTAGGGTTTTTGAATTAATTGCTGGATGGATTACAATAGGAGAGAATCCCCTCTATTTATAAGTTTTGTTAGATTTACATAATATATCCACTTTCCAAATCACAGCCGAGCTGATTAGAAAAGTTTCTTGTTTCTTGTCAGGTATGCCGCTCGGCGAGCTGGGAAGTCGGTTCCTCACCTCGGCACTGGGCTTCTCAGTTCTATTGGGCCTTCGAAGACAGATTTCACCTTGGGACCGAACTCCCGGTTTAGATAACTGGTTTCTCTAATCGGGTTTAGATCGGTATGTTGGGGGTGCCAATTCCCGCACCAACAATTAGTCCCCCCCCCAGTTTGGTACATTCAGAAGTTAATTCGAATGTCCGGACAATAGGAAAAGAATATCTGATCTAATTCGTAAGGAAAACCGAATCTAATCACCTGCATCGTCTCACCACTCCGTTATCCATTAGAAAGGTGACACGTGTCCGATCCGTTGCTTCTGTCAGCTCGGAAGCTGAAAAGTTGCGTAGGTTGGGTAGGTCATTATGACTCCGCGTAGGGTTGCCGTCCACTCACTTCTATAAATACTCGACCCCGTTCTTCATTTTCACTTTTCGCCAAACCATTGAAGGTATTTGCTCTGTTCTCTCTCATCTTTCTTATTTAATTTATTATTATTTTCGTGAAATTTTTTCCACACTCTTCGGCGATCTGCAATATCTTTCACCTCGGCCATGATCTCCTCGTCTGCCACGGAAAGCGATCCACTCATCCGCAAAAATTCCAACAAAAAACTTCCCCAGACCATCAGATCGGACTGAGGCGATATGCTCAATAGATCTGAAGAAAATGCCGAATGTTCTTCGAGACCCAGATCAGACAAAATTCCTACCCTGGAGGTTCCTTCTTTAACTGATGAGGAGAACCGCGGGAATCATGGCAATGCTGCATCAGTTTCTTATCTTCCATCAGACAATTTGAATGAAGAGGAAGCTCAACTCGCATCAGAGGAAATCATGATTGAGGACATTCTTCCTCGCCTAGATCATCGAAGCCGGATTGGAGGCGAGAAGACGACCAGCAATATCGAAACCGTTCGCACAATGTTGAATTCATGCGATTAACGGGACTGCGGTGTCTACATCATCATTCCCAGAGAGCACCAACGTCCATGGAACCCGCTTAAAGGGTTTATCTATTTATATGAGGGTTTCTTCTCCAAATGCCGGTTGTGGTTTCCTCTTCCTAGCCTGCTCACTAGATACACCCATCGTCGCCAAATCCCGATATGTCAGCTCTCCCAAGGAAGTATCTGAAACTTCGTCGCCTCTCTTACCATTGCGGCCGAAACCAGAAATTACCTCGGAGTTGAATGCTTCGAGCATTTAACAAATTTTAAAAATTCTCAAGGGAGCCCCTCATGGATGGTTAATACGAAGCCAGCTCATAACTTCGTCCCCGGTGAGAAAGTTAGCAATTTCAAGAAGTTGAGAGCTCTCTATTTCTTTGTCCGAGTTGATGACCGTTCTTTTGAAAATCCGAAATGCGGTCGGCGAAGAGTGTGGAACAACTCGCCTCATATCATCTCGTTCCTTGTTTTGTCGAATCGGACACTCCTTTTATGACCTAATCTTAATTTTTAATATTTTTGCAGTTCACCCTACCTCAACTCGGACATTAACTCCCGAATTCCAACAAATCAGGGACACGCTTTTCGCAGGAGTTGATCGTAGCTGGGATTTTATTACCAGACGTCATGTTGAGGAAGCCATGGACAAGTCGAAAACCAAGTTTTCGAGTTTCGCGAGTTCACTGGGTCAAACTTCCGAAGTCCCAGCAACCACAATTGTCGAAGCCAGGATGCTCCAAACCATAACTCTGAAAAACGAGCTGGTCATTGATCTTGAGTCTGAGCAGACGGGAAGCGAGTTCGTCGACATTGAGAGCCTTGACGATAGCTTGATAGCCCCTGATCTCGGCCACGAAAATGTAGTTCCCAACGACTCACTTCCGCCTCCACCGGTTGAGTCCGTTATTTCAGAATAACTCGCCCCCGAACCGAGCAGCGGTTCCAAAAAGAAAATGTCCAAAAAGGATAATAAGGATAAGGGCAAGGGAAAAAGCTCTGACCAAGAAACAGGCCAAAAGCGTTCCACGGAAGAGGCAGGACTCGAATCATGTGACCGCTTCCGAGTTGAGCGAGAAAATAATCGTTCGGAACAATTTACCTTCGATTAATTCAGGGACGGTCCTCTCGTTTGTAATCAGGCAGCTGCTAGGGAATTGTGCAGGCATCTGAAGGTATCCTCAGTCATGTTGCCGCCGGTCGACAAGCTGGAATTTAAGGATCAATACCTCAAAGTTGCCCAGTCCGCCCTTCAGGTTTAAGTCACATCCCCCTTTATCTTATCTCGCAATTTCATATCATTTTTTTTCTACTTCTCTCCACCTTACTTTGTTTAACATGCAGACCGCCGCCTACGCCAGTGCGCTCACTCTTATGTACGATAAGCGAGTTAAATCGATGGCGTCCTCGGAGTTCGAATTCAACAAGATGAAGGAATGCCTAGACAACCTCCAGGAAGCGAACAAGTCGAAAGACGGCTGAATCAAGGAACTGAAGGGCCTTCTTGCGAATAAGGAAGAAAACAACAAGCACTTGGAAGCAAAAATTTCCGAGCTGGAATCGCGGGGAAAAGTTTTGGAGGATGAGAAGTCCGAGCTGAAAAAGGTTTGAGTCTGAAGTGAAACGACTACGCCTATAATTGATCGCAGTTTTAAGCGGACAAAGCAATTCCAAGATGCCAAGTTCTATAGGCAGTGTTGATCCCGAAGCCAAAGTCGGAAACAATGTCCCGACATTCTCGAACTCATAAGCCATTGAAAGAGGGATGTCCTATTACCCGAATATTCGAGCTCCATGGATGCTGATGTTCCGCGTCAAGCCGGAAGCGAGGTCGGATTTAGAGACCTTCCTCTCTTGCATCAAAGAACGCCATTCCGAGTATCGTAATCGGCTAGCCGCGACAGAACAGTCGCGAAACGAATTGCTATTCAAACTTAAGCTGCTCGAATTCCATCCAAGATTTTGGATTGAAAATGGACTGGACAGGGTGGCAGATATGCCGTCGTGCTTGATCGAATATTGTAACGAATGCTAGCATTCGACAAACTCAACACCAAGCGAACAAGGTTTCTCCCTGGGTGGCGAATTCATGCCCTTCGAGGTGAAGCCGTTCTATATGAACAAACACGCCAACAACGTAGAGGCTGCTGCAGCTCACGCCTTTGTTTGCTAACCCTTTCTAACTTTACCTGTGTCAGTCTCCTCTAAGTTTTAGTTCTAATCGACAATCTTGTGTGCAGATCGAATCTGTGCACTGGGAACAATCCCACAAACTTTACTATCATCGCAAGAAGAAGAATGAAATCGACGACTGTTTAGCTGTACTGGAAGCCGAGATCGCCACCTTGAGGGTGAAGAGGAAAAGAACCATCGGTCGCCTTGACGAGGCCGAACAGAAGTTCATGGCACTTGAATCACGTCCTGATGAATGGGAGAGAACATGACTTCAGCTACTATGGCCCATGCCAAAGCGCCTTAAAGTAGACACTCGAAAGATCGCAACAGGGCTTGCTCTGGATAACTGATGTGCTTGTAACTGGCGATTTGAGCCATTCGTCGTTTTTCTTTTTATATTTATATTAAGGATGTTGTCGCGTTTGGACAATTTATGTTTGCAATAAATAAAGTTTTCACTATATTCGGAAATTTACACTAGGCAGGACGTCTCCCGGCTTACACTGAGTAATCCTTATGAGGGTAATTTAACCTTATTGTCCATGCGCTTTGGCAAAGGGCAAAGTACAGAACTTCGGCTTACCTTCTTTGTTCCAATTCAGAGGTCGAAAGGCAAAATTTAAAACTCTGGGTTCGGCTTATATCCGTCCGAACTGGAACTTACGAAACAATTGAAAAAAATTCTCTGGGTTCGGCTTATCTCTCGTCGAGTTATCAAAACAATTCAAAAAGAATTCTCTGGGTTTGATTTATCTCGCATTGGATAATTAATAATGTCGATCATCTGGCCGGGATGTCGATCCGTTCGGTTCCGAACTGGGTGGACGTAGTGGTCCATTTTTTTTTTGCTCATTCCCGAGGCGTAATCGCGTCATTTTAAATGCAGACGCGGTTTCACAATGCAATCTGATTGGTGGGGGAATCTTGGGACGCAGCGCGTATCCTCCTACGATCTGATTGGTGCGAGAATTTCGGGACGCAGCATTTTTCTCCCCCTTTCTCACTATAAATAGGAAGAAAGGAGGTATGCTGAGCACCTCACATCCAAACATAAGAAAGATAAACAGCAAAGCATGCCTCTCACAACTCGATCCGCATGGTTGAGGCGAGTTTGAGAGCTGAATGCCGCCGGCGTCAGTGGATTCGAGCCAGAAGCTTCGAATGTTGCCCTCCCCCTGGAAGAGACGGTTCTGTCTCCATCTCATGAGCTCATTGCAGAAATTGAGGAGGATCCATTACAGAGAGAGATCCGCGTCTACCGAGCAGGCTGTCAAAGGATGAGTTCGTATATCAGGGCATTTCGTCTGAAAAACGACCTTATCTTCCAGCTCTGCCGTCTAGAAGGAACCATCTAGGTTCTTGACGAGCTCATCGCTGCTCGCTTCTACTTGGCGAACTGGCGTATGACCCGACTGCTTGTTGACTGTGACCGATGTGGAAGACAGGTTGCCAGAGCCTTGATACCCGACCTGCCAGAAGGTGACTACGAACCGCTGGGCGAATCGGAAAACCTGCATATCGAAGAAGTTCTGATATACAGGAGTCGCATAGAGAGGCTACGACGGTACATCCTCCATCTGGAAACCATAGACCACCATTTCCGGGAGAGCAACACCGTAGAAGGCCCATGTGCTTTCCTCGAAGAAATGGTGGCCAGAGGTGTGGAGGTGCCTGCAGGTTGGCGAGAGCATCAAAGCTGGCGATCCTATCTCGAAGGTCTGATCGTCGAAGATCCACTGGAGTCCGACCTCTCGAGCTCTGCGCCTGTGAATCACCGAGGAGGTTGAGATCACAGGAGGGAGGTCCCTGAGATCAGAAGGCTAGTCATTTCGTCTATTGGGACCGGTGTTCTCCACATCAACAAAATCTTTAAATTTCCGTTGCTTTTTGTTGTTGTTTTCTTTATGTTGGCGATATGCAGAAGTAAAAGATTGCTCTTTTATCTGGCGAGATGCCGAACTGACTTGGTACTTAAATCGAAATAAAGATTTCTCTTTGGTGAAAAGAAATTTTATTATTTTTTCAGCTTTGCCCGCAAAATCTAATCAAAGAAATCGGGGGCTATCTACGTACCCAAAATTGGGATCAAGCCAGTGGTAGTTCATAGTACAAGCGTTTTCAAAACCGAGATCTATCAAATGACCTAGTAATAATAACGTTTAAGATAAGCCGCGTTCCACGGGTTTTTGACCTGCGTACCCTCCATGGTCAAAAGCTCGTAAACTCCGGGGCAAACTGCTTTGGAGATAAGGTATGGCCCCTCCCAACGAGCACCAAGTTTACCGGCGTTTATCTCCTTAGTATTCTCGTAAACTTTGTGCAGCACTAGGTCGCCCTCGTTGAAACGTCGCTGGCGGACAGTTTTGTTATAGTACTTGGCCGCGGCATTTTGATAGTTCTGGATTCGGACCAGGGCTTGATCGCGTAACTCTTCGGCGAAGTCAATGTGATTGAGCATCATGTTGTCGTTGAGCTTGGAACCGTCGACCAACATAGTGCGGCGAAGCGTTAGCACTCCGGCCTCGGCTGGAGCCAATGCTTTGATACCATAGGCTAATGAGAATGGAGGACTGCCCCGTAGCTCGCTGCGGGGTAGTCCGGTAGGACTAAAGTACGCCATCAAGTTGATCTGCCCAAGCTCCTTTTCTTCGTCCGAGGCGTTTCTTCAATCATTCTATTATGGTCTTGTTTGTGGCTTCGGCTTGACCGTTCCCCTGAGGGTATCGGGGGGGGGGGGGGGGGTCGAGGTGCTTAACCGTATCCCCCACTTTCTTTGAAAGCGTTTGGTGATGAGCGAGGTGAACTGAGTTCCATTATCAGTGATGATCTCATATGGGAGCCCGTGGGGGCAGATGATATTCTTCCAAATGAAGTTGGTAACGTCCAACGATTGCACCTTGTGAAACGATTCAGCCTCTACCCACTTGGTGAAATAATCGGTCAAGACCAAAAGGAACCGCTTTGATTTTGACGGAGGCAATGGGCCAACGAGGTCCATTTCCCAACGCATGAAGGGATATGGTGCAGTAACGGTATTTAGCAGTTCGAGAGGTACATGTTTCATCGGTCCGTGTCGTTGACAGGCTTCGCACTTCGCCGAGAATGCCGCACAGTCAGCGACCATGGTTGGCCAATAATGGCCGTCCTTTTTTATTTTCAATGCGAGCGCGCGTCCTTTGGAGTGGTTGCCACTGTCACCTTCGTGAACCTCCGTTATTATTCGTTCTGCCTCTGCTCGATCAACATAGATGAGTAGGGCTCCGGACGAACTGCGTCGGAAAAGGCTACCCCTTATCATGGCGTAATGCGTACATCGGGCTTTCAACCGTCGAGCTTGCCAGCGATCTTCTGGGACCTTGCCATCCTCGATGTACATTTTGATCTCGAGCTGCCAGTCGACTGGGGGTTGCGCTATACCCGCGGATTCTTGAACAGGCTCGTCGACTTCGATTGGTTCCACGTCAGATCGGTATGATCGATGCTAGGCGTTTCAATGCATTCAACCGGGACCATTCGTCGCAAGCCCGGGTCGGAACAATTTGCCAGGGCGGCGAGAGCGTCTGCGGATGCGTTTTCGCTCCTCGGGACATGGATCAACTC
>NC_141884.1:17574243-17612204 GCF_030686135.1 Camelina sativa | reverse complement strand
GACCATGGCTGGAAAAGAAGATAAAGAAAGAGACGCTAAAAGTCTGGAAACTTAACAAACAAGTCCAAAGTCTTGAACATGAAAACGATGCATTACATACGTTTCTTGAGAGCTCATCAATCTTGGCTTTGCACTCGGAAGGAGTGCGTTTGCAGGAGAATGTCGAATAACTCAGAGATACGAATGAGGATCCATCATTATAACCCTTTAGTAGTTCTTCAATCTCCTTCTTGGACCATCGTGGAGCCATATTCTCTAGCTTCTTCTGAACTCCTTCTTGAACTCTTCGTTTTCTTCTTTGAATCTTGGTGCCTGCCTTTGAGTTAAGATTGTATGGGGTATTCTATTTAGAATCCTCTATTATATATGACTCTAAAAATAAAAAATAAAACACGAAATAAAAAGACGAATTTTGAAAACAAAAATTTCTAAGGAACCATACATACCTCCTCAGAGGCATTTCGTCGAACAGGTAGTAAACGAAACCCAAAACGTTTACTAAGTTTTTTTTATTCTCCATCTTCTCACCTTCTCCACCGAAAATTTCGGACTCCACCGTTACATGAGACCCAGTGTACTTGAATATGTGAAGAGAGCTCTACTTTGAGAGGATCCGGTTCTTCTCTATGAAAAAACTCCGTTGAAGAAAACTCAAAGGACTTGACGGCGAAGAAGTCACCGGAGTTTGCCATTGCAATTGATATCGTTTCTGTTGAGCCTCGCCCAATGATTGGTCCTCTTATCCAGCTTTGTTCCGCCATTGGAACAGAGCAAGAAAATAAAAACAGAGGAGGTAAAGAGAGAGAGAGAGCGAAAAAAAAAAAAAAAAAAAAAAAGGAAATACTTGTGATGTGATTATATATAATAATAAACACATTCTCACACTCGACAAAAAAAAAAAAACAAAAAAAAAAAATGTAATATGATTGGCGTGGGGTTTTTGGTGTCTTAATACAAATTCTGAACAGAGATGACATTCTTTTTTTTTATATATAAATTTTTATTTTAATCTTTTTTTTCTTATCCTTCGATTATTAAGCACCAAAACGTTAGCTTTTACCTTTAATTTACCTAACATATTAGAAAACTACTGTCGAGAGATATAAGATTTTGCTCCATTTTTTTTTTTTTTTTTTGCAAACATATAAATATCATTTAGCTGCAATGTTTGATATTTAGTTTCCAAAAATGATAAAGTTGAAATAACATGATCTTAGTTATCCTTCAAACTTTCTTATAAATGCATATATTTATCTAATAAATAAATCTTTTTTAAAATGAATTTCTCAGTAATAGTTTTAAAACTTTTATTAAAGTAAATAAATTAATCATTTGTAATAAGCTAAAGTAAAAATAATTCTAAATAAAAATGTATTAGACTAAGAATAAATTAATACAAATTATAAAAATATTTCTGTGGCCTAGCGCAGCTTTTTATCTAGTTCATATTAGATATAAAAAGGACAACCCCTTATACGAGATTATACTCACTTGTACTATCGAAGATTCTGAGCTGCAGAATACTTTTTTTCTAAGACTGAATTTTTTTTTTGACGACCGCGAATCAAACAAGTTACCGTCAATGTTTGATATCGTCGTCGTTCATGAGGTCTATTCTCTCTTAAGCAGGTTTGAACAAGTAAAGTAGTGTTTGTATTCCAATTCCATCCTCGTCAAACAAATTAGAACACAAAGAGATTTGCTAAATCGTAATTTTACTAATTATCGATAATTGTATTATTCTATGGCTACAAGGAAATTATCCTCCAGAATATATATTTGAAATCCACTTTGACGTAGAACTCTATAACCATGCACTACTATAACAATATTAGGAAACTCCAAATAGAAACCGAATACGGAATACTTAAATAAATAAAAGATAAGGAAAATAGAATGAAAAACCACACAAGTAGGATGAGATCCAAGCACTTCTTCTTAATATCCTTTGAAGAAGCATCATGGTGAACTAATAGATGATCAAAAATAATCCAAATTAAGTCTGAAACTTGCACTGAAAAATATGACAACGTTCAACAAGATGTCATATAATGTGACACTAATTAAAATCCATTTTAAGAACTTGAAATTAACTCATAAAGGGAGAGACTAAACTTGGAAAAAAAGGAACAAGGAGACTGTCACGAAGAGGAGAACAAGACAAGATGTGATATGTAGAGTTTGGGGGTTGAAATAGGAGGGGCTCCAGGAATTGCTTAAAGAGCATCACCTTGTTACCATTCTTGGAAATTGCCGCAGGGTGGAAGAGTGAAGTCTCATCATGAGGCGTATAGCAAGTGGGGTTAATCTTGTTCAAGTCAATGGAGAACAACTTGTCCATTTTCAATAATGCCCCACCAGTGTTGTGGTTAGTGAGCCTCCAAACGTGTTGCATGCCATCTCCATTTGTCTCTAAAGCCCACACAAGACGACGGTCGTCGTCTATGCTACCGAAGCTCATATCAACAACGGATGATGATAATGTCTCAATAATAGGATTTGGAATGACTTGAAACATGTCCGTGTGAAGATCAAAAGCAATCAATTTGGTCAAGTCTAGGTGGAACCAATAAAGCCATCCGTTTGCAAAAGTTGGTAAGTTGGTGTTGTTTAAGCGATGTTCAGGAAGAGGTGGAGGCACCTGCCTCCATTGCTTGACTTCAAAATCGAATATATCGCATGATAAGGTGGTATTGTACTTGTTAATATTATGTAACCACACTATTTTGTGTGTTCCAGTAACGTAGTCTTTTCCAAATCCTGGCAAAGGGACCTCTGAGTCATTGTTGTCTATTTGAAAGTTGGCAAGAGGAAGCTTGTAGGACCATCTCGTGGCTGGGTTTATCACTGTAATTTCTCTTGTGGAGGCATACAAGCAGACAAGACCATCGATACTATCAGAAGGACTCCCATATTCGTCGCTAGTAGGTATCCCTTTATCATCGCTAATATGATATCCTTCTTCTTCTTCTTCTACTAGACAAGCGGAAGACCACTCCAACCTCATAGTCTTTAGAGCAACTTTCCTATACCAGCTTCTATACCTTGTATAAGAATATAAACACACAACTTTGGGTTCCTGGGTTTTCTGATGCAACATGTGTCTTTCCTTAAAAGATTTGGACCTTATCGTACCTCTCCAGTGTTTAGACACGGTTTGGAATCTCAACAGGGATTTCACTGGTAGTCGCAACATAACTTGTTCTAACACATCGTGGTTAAGTATCTCATCAGTTCCCTCCCTTCTTCTTTTTCTTTTGCTTGCTCTTTCAATTATCTTCCATGATGTTGCATCATCTCTCCTGTCTTCACTTCTTCTCCGATGTAAGTCTTCAGTTTTTCTTTCTCTTCGTGATGACCACAAAGACCAAGAGAATTTGTCTTCCCCGTTGCTCTTCCTCTTCCATGATGTTGCATCATCTCGCCTGTCTTCACTTCTTCTCCGATGTAACTCTTCAGTTCTTCTTTCTCTTCGTGACCACAAAGACCAAGAGATTTTGTCTTTTCCGTTGCTCTTCCTCTTCCATGATGATGCACCGTCATATTCATCTCTTCTTCTCCTTCCTCTCCATGAAGACGGTGCAATCTTTCCCT
The DNA here is from genome assembly GCF_030686135.1 of Camelina sativa. Classification (NCBI taxonomy): domain Eukaryota; kingdom Viridiplantae; phylum Streptophyta; class Magnoliopsida; order Brassicales; family Brassicaceae; genus Camelina; species Camelina sativa. The sequence continues at coordinate 17,608,610 of NC_141884.1, read as the reverse complement.
TTTCCATGGATGATAGATCATCTGATCTCCAACTTTTGTCTTCAATTCTTCTTCCTCTTTGTGACAACGACGACCAAGAGATGTTGTGTTTTCTGTCCCTCTTCCATGATGATGTACCATCGTAGTATTCATCTCTTATCTTCTTCCTCCATCTTTGAGACAGTCTCTCTTCTTCACTTCTTCTCCTTCCTCTCTCTGAACACGACGCTATCTTTCCACTTTCGTGGCTCTTCCTCCCCTCCATCGATGATAAAGATTATCCTCCGAGATCCGATGTGTGTTAACGCTTCTTTTTCTAAGTACTACTTTTTGCTTTCTCTTTCTAACGACAACGTACGAAGACCAAGTAATATTCGCCTTCTTCGTGTCTTCAATGATCTTCTTATGATCTCTCTCTGCCTCCAATATATATATATAAACATTGGCTTCTCCTACCGACTCTGGAACTAGGAATTCTTTCTAGTTTCATGTATATCCAAAAGCCTAGTGGTAATTATTATCTGAGAAGATAAACTCAAAGAACAAAGAAAAGATATAGTTGTAATTTATTCATATATATATTTTAATTTATGAAAGATGTTAATTTTAAGTAAGCCATTGTTTTTGTTTATTAAAGATAGAGTTGTAATTTATTCATAATATAAAGAGAGATGTATATTATGAAAACACATTCTTTATTGTTTTTGCATTAAAATAAAAATTAATGCAAAGGAATTCACATGTTTTCTTTGAGTATGTCCGAATCTTATTTCTCACATCATTTTTTTTTTTAGTATATCTACTGAGGACTTTGAAGGATATACAAACAGTGTAAGCTTCCTACAGAAAATTTACACCGTTACAAACTCGCATAAGGGGAAGAAACGAATAATGGCCAGTTATATGTTCAGTTAGTTCCATTGAGAAAATTAATTAATGAATAAAAGAACTTAACTCATCTTCTACAAGTAAAACCAAAGAATGACTTATGTAAAAGAAAAGGGAAAATGACTAACAAGCCTAGAATTTTACTGAAGAAGAAGAGTGGACAAATGATAATAATTAACTAAGACATTAAAAGCAAAATAAAAACTAGACCACATCAATAGAATTTGTTGAATAAGCTTTTAGATCTTTCGCTTTCTTTCCAAACAAGCTATCCCATCTATTCTTGAGCTGTAAAATCTCCATCATCACAATCGCAAAGGTTGCAATTGCACATATAATTGTGGTGTATGCGATCTTTAGCTCTTGCACGGATCTTCCGGTGTTAGACTCGTTTATGGAAAATGGCCGAGTTATGAAAGGACGGCTGACTTAAGAGCATAAATCAGCATGTAGTTACGGTTGACTTAATGAAATCTGTCTGAGTTATGAGAAAATGACTGACTTAAGAGCATAACTCAGCCATAAGTACGACTAAGTTTTTATTCGATGGTTGAGTCGTCAAAATTTTTACTGAGTTAATACTTCGACACGGCTGAATTAACTTTCTCCGGCTGGCTGAGTTATTAACAATGGCTTTTACTTATGAGATGTCGTTACTGCTGAGTTATGATTAAATACTATAACTCAGCCGTCATTAGCTGACTTATTGGAAAACTCAGCCATTTTACGGCTGACTTAGTAGCAAAAGATTAATTACTAGAATACCATTCAGTTATGGCCGACTTATTAAACGTTACGGCTGAGTTACAAATTTTCAGTTGAGTTATGACATTAAGCGGCTGAGTTTGGCAGCCGTTTTTTTGTTTTTTTAATTATTGTAATAGTATTCATGTTGCGGCTGAGTTATAATTTTGTTTGATGGCTGATTTAATTAGGCTGATTTACATGTTCATTTGGTGGCTGACTTGCCGCACACATATTTACATGTCATCATTCCATGTCATCATCTTCTAAGGAAATATGAAATGTCTTTTTTCGACTCTTCTTCTACACCTGGTTCAAAAGTGAAGGATTTACATGTTCATCAACTTGTTCTTCACATCAACAGAGATATCCATAACTTCATTTTCTTCATTCTTCTTCAATTTCGTTCATGAATCCAGTTCCGGTAATTGTTGTTTCCAATAATTGGGTAAAGAAACACATAAATATATTTAACACCAATGATAGAGGGTGTAGAGTTTTGTAGATAGATGCGGAAACAACGCACGACAAAATTGTGAAGTTGGTTCTCGATGACTACGGATTGAACGCATTGAGCCATCAGCTAAAGCTGAGCTATATGTTCTCGAACAAGGTTTGTGTTGGCTGAGTGATTTATATACAGCCGAGTAGCAATATAACTCAGCCATCATATGAATCTACGAGACCTTTCGTTTCCCTTAAGTATTATAACTCAGCCGTCAAGTAATAAAATTCAGCAGTTTACTTCCAGTTTATTTCTTGTTATAAGTCAGCCACAAAGCATTATAACTCTGTCGTCATATGAATCTACGAGACCTTTCGTTTTCTCTTAAGTATTATAAATCAACCGTGAAGTAATATAAATCAGTCGTGTACTTTCAGTTTATTTCTTGTTACGACACCTTTCATTTTCCTTTGAGTATTATAACTCAGCCGTCAAGTACTAAAATTCAGTTGTTTACTTTCAGTTTATTTCTTGTTATAAGTCAGCCACAAAACATTATAACTCAGCCGTCATATGAATCTACGAGACCTTTCGTTTTCACTTGAGTATTATAACCCAGCCGTAGAGTAATAAAATTCAGCTGTTTACTTTCAGTTTATTTTTGTTATAAGTCAGCGACAAAACATTATATCTCAGCTGTTGTATGACGTAGAATAGTTTGCTAATGTGTATTTTCTTAATATTTTTAAAATTAAAAATAAAAATTTAATCCAGGATGATAATTGTAATTACACCCATAACACTAAATATATGAATAATTTTTAAAAATGTATAATACACCAGCAATATTCCTATTTTTCTATAATATCTGAGTAATTTTTATTTTATTTTATCGGAGAACACGAACTTGGTTAAGATTTCGGAAGAAGAGATTATCTTATTATATAAAGTTGGGTTTTAAAATTAGTCTTTAACAAGATTTTGACATGTGCCAAGTTATCAATCTGAGATTTTGACATGTGTAAAATTTAATATTTAATAGGAGGAATTTGATTACAACAAAAACAAAATATTTGTTTTAAAACATATTAATAATATAAAAAGATAATTATCAAAAATTACAAAAAAATATAAAAAATTACAAAGTTTTTTAAATAATTATAAGGATATATATATATATATATATATTTCATAAAATTCGAAATTATAAGAGAAATACCCTAAACTAGCACTAATTTATGTTTTTCTTCCAAAGTTAGCACACAAGTTCAAATATTCCAAAAGTAGCATTATTATGATTTTTTATTAAATAATAAAATTAATTATTATTTTGTTACTTACAATTTTGAAAGCTTAAGTAAAGCTTCCAATGATGTTTGACGTGAAGCTTCCGATCTTCTTCTTCTTCTTCATATATCAGTTTTGATCTTAGATTTTGAGATTTCTGACGTGATTCTTATGGCTTTTAATTAAAAAATTAGACAAATTTGCAGTCAATCTGATCTGATGATTATTGGAAGAAGATGAAGAAGAAGAAGCAGAACGAAGATGGAAGAAGAAATAAAGGAGGAACAAAGATGGAAGAAGAAGAAAAATGAAGAATGAAGATGGAAGAGTTTTGAGAAGAACGAAGATTGGTCAGAGACGCCACGTCGTTGCCGTGTAACGGAGACGCGAGGTCCTCGTTACTCTGTTCTCAGCCAGAACCTTCTTTGAGATTCTAGAATAAATTCTTCTACGATATGTACGTTTGATTAAGAGTGGTGGTCTCAGAGCTAAACCAATGTTTGGGTATTGAAATTGTTAGGAAATGTTGGGTAATGAATAAAATCTGATTATGAGTGGTGGCTTGAATGTTGGGTATTGGAATCTGAACTGTGAATGAAATGGAAAATCATGGGTAATCTTGAAGCTGAAATGTGTATTTGAGTGCTACTCTCTCCTATGTGGATACCAAAGTTGTTGCATACCAAGTGTTTGATATAATGTCATTGATAACAAAGCAGTTGGTAAAGAGTACAAAAGTTTGTCATCGTCTTCGGCTTGTACTTCGTCGATGATGGAGTTGGCTAGTAGTGTTGATGATGCAGAGTACAGCGGGGGAGCATCTTCTGGTTATGATCATCTTCATTTTTGGGATTTCTGATTATTTAGGAAAATCTTCCTAAATTGCAAGAATGTCTTCCTAGACATCGTGAAATCCTTCCTAAATCTAAAGAAATGAGTTTTTGGATCTTTTAGTTTATGTTTTGCCATAATGTACCACATATTACTCTATTTGGTGAGTGATATTTGATTTTATTTTGTGCACATCATGATATTTTATCTATATATGAAAGATTAAAAATTTTGATTTTGTTTCTTCCTAAATATTTTAGGAAGGCTATCATGAAGTTTAAGGTTTTCTTCCTAAATATTATTGAATCCTTCCTAAAATTTAAATAAATGTGTTTTTGGTGTTTTGCCTCAATATGTGAAAGATTACTCTATTAGTGAGAGGTAATGATATCACTTAACAATATCCAGACTTTTTATGAAGGTAATCCTTAAGTTCCAATTTTTTAATGAAGGTCATCCTAAAGTTTAATGACGCTTTCCTGAATTTCGTAAAATCTTTCCTAAATTTCGTGGAAAGTGTTGTTGGATGCTGGTTTTTCAAGATGCAAGAAATCAGAAAGGATTCTAAAAAATACATAGAACTTAAACAAGAAGAAAAAACAGAATAAAAATCCTTGTTAATAGCACTTAAAACAAATCTAATGTTATGAACATAAGAGATACTACATAACAATAAGTTAGAGGATTACACTACTAAAATTAAACCTAAGCATGGTGATGAGATTTTCAAAGTCTCCAGCATGGTGGTGACTCCAATTTCCTGCTTCCGTTAACATGAAAGTCACCTTGAAGTTTAGGAAAGCTTTCTTTAGTGTCCTCATGAAATCCTAACTTTTTATGAAAGTTACCTTGAAGTTTAAGAAAGCTTTCCTGAATTTTGCGGAATCCTTCCTAAATTTTCATAAACCTTTGAATCTGAAAATTCCGGCAACCACTTCAACGCTACAGCTTCAATCATCACATGAACAACAAAATTACCCAAACTATCAGTCACATTACTTGTATACTTAATCCCAAATCTGCCTTTCCTCTCTAAAATATTTTTGATAATCTCCTTTGTCAAATTTCTCCTAATCTCAAACGTCTTAAGTATCATCTCCCTCTCACTCTCTCCGTTGTTATCACCATTAGAGGGAGAAAATTACGAATTGAAGGAAGAGAGGAAGCAACATCTGCATCAGAAGCAGATTGAGCGTAGATTGAATCAGGAAACTGTGGAGTTCTTCAGGTTAAAAGAGACAGCCTGTTATGGAGATCCAATTATCCGATGAGAGAAGCTTCTCAAAATCAGATTTATCTTCCAATTTGATCACATGCGACAGCTTGGAACTGCGGATGTCAGCAGACATGAATGCTTCAATTGATCGCCGGCGATTTTGTCGAAGCTCCGATCTCATGTAAGCACTCAACAATGAGACGGCGGAGATATGTGGAGAAGAGGTATGTGATTTTCACTTGGGCTAAGAAAGCACGTAGAATATTGATGATGAATTAATAATTTTAGTATTTAATATTTAATTAGAGTATGTGTGCTAGTTTTGGAAAATATGAGAGTGTGTGCTAAGCTTGGAAGAAAAACTTAACTTTGTGCTATTTTTGAGAATTGCCCAAATTATAATATTATTTACTTATTTTATTTTTAAGTTATTAATTCTACAAAAATAGAAAAAAGGATTAAGGAAAATATACAGTTAATTTTTTATTCTAAATTTTTGTAAATACTCACTTCTCTATAAACATAGAAGTTTAGGGTTTAAGGTTTAGGGAAGGTAAATTTTTCTTATTTTTCTAAACAAAATTTTTCTCCTATTTTATCCCTTTTCAGTTGGTAATAGGTAAGATTAATATGTTGACCCAAAAAAAAGATTAATATATGCCTCTTCTTTTCCTAATACTGTATTTTAAAATTTAATGTAGTATTTTTTGATTATTTTATTTAATTTATATTTTCATCTTTTTATTATTTGGGATTCATATATTATTGTGCTTATAATTTTCTATTGTTTCTTTAATTATGTCAAGTTAATTTTCTTCTAATTTCTCTAACCTTGATTGGTTATTTGGTTGGTCATAAACTTTTTTTTTTTTTGCAAACATAATTGTTACCATTATCCGTTCAATCCCAAAGGGAGATAACGAGTAGAAGCTCATCAACCTAATGGATGGATAAAATAGGCTAATCAAACACAAGCTTACAACAAATGTAGCTAGATAGATTGGAAAAAAAAATCGTTGTTGATAGATCCATATGAGCTCAAAGACTGTGACACCATGGTTTGCGGAAAGGTTTAAAAGAATTAATTTGGCCACATATGTCACCAAAATGTACTTATTTTTCGGTCAAGGGTCCTGAGGGAACTTCATGATGAGTGACCTTCCTGGAAGTGATTGTCGAAACTGTGCAAGTGTGGACAAAACTCAGGAAAATATCATTGTTGATTTGTAGAGTCGGTAACAAGTTTTTAAAGCAATCAAATATGTATGGGTCCACGGGATGGGAATAGATGTTGGACCCACTTAGGAAGGTGGTCCCATGGACTGAGAGTGGACATGACCTAACTAAGCAAGGTGGTGGTTGAGGCGTTACAGAGAAAGAGGCTACATCATGGTGTGTGAAAGACATTTCCACGAATACATTGAGAAATTGAACATATCAAAAGATTTTGGGACGTTAGAAAAATGTTTTTACTTTCATTGGTTGTTGAAACAAGTCATTTTGAGATAGCAAAAAGATGTGAAAATGTTCTCTCCACACATGAGGAGAGCATAGCCGAGGTTCTCTCTATTGTGAAGAAGGTTGGACAAAAAGTTATCTCCATAAGGAAGGAAGGTGGAGGAGGTTGGACGAAAGGTTATCTCTCCATGGGAGGAAGGCGGAACCAAGGTTCTCTCCATGGTGGAGGAGGTTGGACGCAAGGTTCTCTCCATAAGAGATGAGGGTGGAGCCGAGGTTTTCTCCATGGTGATTACATTATTGTGATGATACATCATTGATCAGTAGATTATATTATATATTTTTTATTCAAAATATTTTTTGAGCCAACAATTTTAGTAATTAAAAAACTAAGTAAAAGTGAAAGTCAAAATAGTTAGCTTAATGTGTTCATATAGACATTTTCTAGGTGGTGATAAAGATATATTTGTAACATAGAATATATTTAGGTGTTAAAAATACACTTTTAATAATAACATACATAAAAATTTGTAAATGGATATAAATCAGTGTATTATAACAAAAATAAAATTTGTAAATAACGTAAAATAAATTTTAATAAATTTTTGTTATATTTAATTTAATTTATCCGCACATCGAGCGGATCCTCGTCTAGTGATGATATACAAGCTTTGAGTATTTCTTTATATATAGTGAGTTACACTCACGTCCTAGTGTCGATATGACTTAGGACTACGTTTCCATATTTCGATATTGTTTCCTCTTTGTTTTACCTTAAGTTTCCATATCTCATAAGGAATCTTTCATTGATCTTTTCACCTCTTTGCTTTAGCAACACGATCTTCATTAATCCAAAAGATTTTTTTTCTAAAACATTAAATTAACATTATTTAGAAAAAATTGTTTTTCTAAAAACTATTAAAAAGTTCTACTAGATGATTTTATAGGTTTAAAGTAAATAAAAACTATAATCTCTTTAAATAAAGTTTACCCATTCAATTAATAAATTAAAATATTTTTGTTTTAAAAATTCAAATTTATTTTAAGTGTATAAGACATGTTAAGTTGTTAACACATTGTAACATCCGTGTTTCAGGAATAGTGTTTGTGATATGTTAAGTAAACCTAAAAAGTAGATTTTAATTAATTTTGGTTTAATTAAATCCTGCTTTAATCTAATTAAAGCAAAAACTCTTAAGCTCCTTCTAAAAGTCACGCCTCCTCTATTTTTTGTACTACCGACGACATTGTTAACAGAGAGAGGGAGAGAAAGAGAGATAACTCTTGGTTATTGGGTGTAAAGGAGAAATAAAATGAGATCAAGCTTTTTCCTTAGAGTAAAGAGAGAAACATAATTGTTAGAGTTTGGGAGAAGGAGGATCCGACTGGTCAAATCGTTTATAAAGGTATTGAGTTTTGGTATGGATATAGCTAAGAGATGTTCGTACACTCTCCTTTTTACAGAAGTGAATTTGAATTAATATTCTAGGAGATATTGGCAGTTTCGTGGGGCATTTCTTCTCATTCGCGGATTGAGACCATTGGGTGTTTCGGGATCGATAGCGGTTTCATCTGAAAACCGATCGTGCTGACATTTTGTGGGAAGGGTCTAGACGTATCTTGCTTTTCACCGGAGGGATTAGAAAGTTAACGGTTTGTTTTGATTTCGTAGTTTCACTTGTGAGGTTGTTCTTTACTGTTTTTTTCTGGCAGTTTGTTTTCAGTGTTTGTTTATTGTTGTTATTGGTTGTAGGAGCCAGTTTGGTTGTTCTTAGATATTGGAGAGCCTCTCATTTGGTTGTAGTTAGTTTCTTGAATCACTTGTTAAGGTGAGTGCGTGACCATGAGCTTATCTAAGCGATTGAGTTGTATGACTTGTTTTGTGTGATGATGTGTAGGTGTGGTGAAAGTGTTATTGGTTGTTCTGTTTAATGGCTGGTTTGTTATATTTTATTTGTAGTTGTACTCTTGATTTGTTTGTGTGTATTGCTCGTAGATGGGAGAATCGCCTCACTGGGTATTTTTGGTAATACTCATGCATCTTATTGTGTTTGTGGTGCAGGTAGAGGCAAAGTGTGACATTGGGATCATGGAAATGAAGAGGAAGATGTTCTAGGGACTTAGTTGTTATGTTTTGGTGTATTATAGGTTGCTAGAATTGGAATGTTGGAGTTAAAACCATGGTTTAAGTTGCTAGTTTTTGGTCTATGATTCTGGTTAATTATTGGTTTATTATTATTGGCATTTTCCGATGCTTATTGGTTAAATATTTAAATAAATATTTTTGAGTTATTTATTTATTATTTATTATGTATTATTATTTATTAATATTATTATTATTTATTACAAAAAACGGGTCGGATCGTTTCAGTTTGGTACAGAGCCCTTACGGTTCTAGGTATGGGTTCATTGTGTTTCTGTTGCTGATGTATGAGATTTGCATGCTTAGATTGATTATTTGATTTAGTTAATTGTATGTGGCATTGAGTCCTAGAACATCCTCTTCGAGCCTTCAATGAGATTCCATGGTATGTTATGTTTCTTTGTGTGGTTTTGGTTTGTTTTTATGCTTGTTAGTCTTTGTTCTTGGAAGAGCAGCGGTTAAAGGTGTTTGAGTTGTTGGTTGTGGATGTGGGCGTGGTCGTAGTCGTGGTCGAGGTCGAGCAGGTTCCCAAGGCCAGCAAGTTGGTGGCCCAGAGTTCCACAAGGAGGTACGTTAGAGGGTCGCAAGCTTGTCAGGAGGGACCAGAGAGGGTTAGCCGGTGAGCGTGCCGGGGGTGCTAGGAACCCAAGTGAAGGGTTGCAGCAGGTGGAGGCCAGAGTCGAGATGATCGCTTGGCGGATCTGTTGACGTGCTGTTGGAGCGGTTATCGAGAGAGGTACCAGTGCAGGCTCCAGTTGTGCCGCATGTAGCGGGGTGCAACCAAGGGCTGCGGATGTTGAGCAGTTTCCATCATATCTTAGGAGGATGGAGCAATTTTAGATGATACATGTGAGATTCTTCTCAAAAAGTATCGAGCCTAGAGAGGCGGATAGGTGGACAGATGCAGTTAGAGCGGATGTTTCTCCATTGGTGGGTGATCAAGTTTGATTGAGATCGGTCTGTGAGTGAGATCGGTATGGCTCGAAGGTTGCAACCTAAGAGTGGAGGAGTTGGGAGCAAGCAATGCCTAGGACGTGAGTATAAACATAATGACGGAATGTAGACCTCGAGAGTTGATGGTGGTTTAGTCTTATATTTTTAGTTGTGTTGGCCGGTGGGCCAGGGTTCTATGACCGGTGCGGTCATGAATGTGTGGCTGATGCGCCAGGATTGTGAGGCTGGTGGTGCTGGAGTCCCAGGAAGGGGAGCTGCAGCAGTTATGAGCCGGAAAGGGCATGGTTGCCAGGTACATATGTTCAGGAGAAACCTTCATGGCAGGATAAACTAATAGTTGCGACGATGTTAGATGAAATTCATTGGAGAAGGACAGGGTTGCTAGATTTAAGGTTTTGGTAAGCTTGCTGGGGGAAATAAGTCAAGTGGTTTGAGTTGGCGGCCTGCATATTGTTTTTATGCGGTGAACCAAAATATGCGAACATATGGTACTTGTTTGTTTGATTACGCTCGTATTGATGATTTGCTGTGGATAATTGCTAAGCGGGAAGCTACGTTGGAATAAGCTGTATTGTAGAAGTTTCCCTTAGAGGCAAGTTACTAGAAAATCTTGGTCGAACAAGAGGGGTTGATATTTGGGTGGTGGTGAGTTGATGTCAGCATACTTGATTATTAGTCTAGTAGAGCTGAGGAAGTAACCAGAGGATTTGTTGAGCAAGAGATTTATCCGTCCTAATGTATCACCGTGGGGAGCGCCGGTGTTATTTGTTAAGAAGAAGGATGGGAGTTTCCGCTTGTGCATTGATTATCGGGGTTTGAACCGGGTCACTGTGAAGAACAAGTACCCTCTTCCCAGGATCGATGAGTTGTTGGATCAGTTGAGAGGTGCTACTTGGTTTCCCAAGATAGATCTGGCGTCGGGTTATCATCAGATTCTGATAGATCAGGCAGATGTGAGGAAGACTGCATTCAGGACGAGGTATGGGAATTATGAGTTTGTAGTGATGCCTTTTGGTTTGACTAACGCGCCAACAGCGTTTATGAGATTGATGAACAGCGTGTTTCAGGAGTTTCTGGACGTGTCTGTCATTATTTTCATCGACGACATACTGGTATATTCTAAGAGTCCTGAAGAGCATTCAGTGCATTTGAGGGCAGTTCTGGAGAAGCTGCAGGAGTAGAAGTTGTTTGATAAGTTGAGCAAGTGCAGTTTCTGGCAGCGTGAGATGGGTTTTCTTGGTCATATTGTTTCTGTAGATCCGGAGAAGATTGAGGCTATCAGGGATTGATCTAGACTGTAGAATGCCACAGAGATCAGGAGTTTCCTCGGTTTGGCAGGTTACTACATGAGATTTGTGTAGGGCTTTGGGAGTAGGGCACGCCCGATGACTAAGTTGACAGGGAAATATGTTCCTTTTGTTTGGTCACAGGAGTGTGAGGAGTGCTTTGCAAGCCTTAAGGAGATGTTGACTACTACGCCATTGTTGGGTTTGCTTGAGCAGGGAGAACCCTATGTGGTTTATACTGATGCATCTAGAGTTGGTTTGGGGTGTGTGTTGATGCAGCATGGGAAGGTGATTGCCTACGCTTCGCGGCAGTTGTGGAAGCATGAGGGTAACTATCCTACTAATGATTTGGAGATGGCTGCTGTAGTTTTTGCTATGAAGATTTGGAGATCTTATCTTTATGGTGCAAATGTACAGGTGTTTACAGATCACAAGTGATATGATCGTGGCAAGCAAGGAGCTAGAGGCTGCAGAGCAACCGGAGGTGGTGGGAAGGATCACTCGTTCAAGAGCTAAGGAGATGGCCAAGGAAGCTCATTCACTCATAGTTGACGGGTCATTCAACCTACCAAGGATCCAAGTCTTCAACATATCCACCTTGAAGACTTCACCCGGTAATGAGGACTAGGTAACTTAGGTGTGAAGTTTGTACTCTTTTTCCCATAGCTGAGTTTTGTCCCAATGGGTTTTCTCAGCATGGTTTTCAATGAGGCAAATGGATCACTACGTCGAGTTATCTAGAAATCATTACCAAAGGGGGAATAATGTACTTCTGTACTAGTTCAGCCGACTTCTGTAGTACTACAGGTCGCCTAGACGTTTTGCTGTTTTTCTTATTTCCTTAAACGTCTTGTTGTTTTGGTTTTGCACTTCTTTTTGTTTGGAGTGTCGAGCCCTAGGGTGTTTAAAACCCAAAGCTACGCCTCTTTTATTCTTTAGCGAAGAATGATGTTGTAACATGAATTGTTGATCTTTCTTCCTCACTTTGATTTCTTGAATGCGTTCTTGAATTCTGGGTTTCTAAACACTTTGTGACATAGAAACTCTTCACTTGTTTCGTTCCATACAACCACCTAAACATCTATCTCCATCAAACCATTGTTTTCTTACTTCAATCTTCACACATCATCACCCAAAACCATCCGTTCATCATCACATTCCATCCACATCACCTGTCACTCGGTTATCAGCCTTCAACAGAGTCCAATCCTAGGGGAAATCGTATCATGTGGTATCAGAGCCAACTCTGTGCCAAGGCTAAGCGATTCTAACAACCCTAATCTCTTGAGTTTTTTCTTAATTTCGTTTGTTTAGTTTTAGGGTTTGAATTTTTTGAGTTTCGTTTGTGTCTAGATCGAATAGGGTTTAGTTTTTTTGTTGATTCGTTTGAGTTAGGAGTTAGTTTTGAGTTGTTTCGAAATTAGACTGCAATTAGGGTTTAATTATTTCGAGTATGTTCGTTATAGGGTTGGGTGTCGATCGATTCTCTTGTGGTGTCGCTCGATACTAGGTCTGCAGTCGTGTGTTTTTCTTGTTTAAAATTCAGAGTCTTAGAGTTTATTTCCGTTTTACTCATTCAAAGAACAAGTTACTGCGAGTTTCTTCTTTGGATTGCAGGTACAATGGAGCTATCTCCAGAAGCTATGGAAGCTTTGAATCAAGCCATGTCTAAGCAAATAGCAGAAGCAAACAAGTTAATGTCTACTCAGTTTCAGCAACAGATGGAGCAGCTCAGTAACAAGTTTGAGAAACAGTTCAAAGACATAGCTCAAGCATCTAGTGCTTCAGAACAGAGTTCTACAGAACCGCCTAGCCTAATGAAGCCCTTCGTTTAGCTAAAGGAAAGGCTCACGTAGGAACCTCTTCCAAGCACACACGGATTAGAACAGCTAAGTCACCTACTGGGGGAAGAGAGACTTGTTTCAATCAGAGGAGAAGCACTCAGGGTACAGAAAGAGAGCAACGCAGAACCGGCAGGGAACATATACGCCCACGACGAGCTGAACAAGTAGCTGGGCATCGAATCTACATTGAGTCAGATAGGGAGTATTCTGAAGAAGAAAAAGTTTCAGATCATAGTCAAGAGACAATGAGGAGAAACCGAAACAGAGATCATGGCAGGGATTATGATCCTTTGAGGCAGCAGCTGAAGCACCTTAAAATTCAGTATCCTTCTTTCCATGGAACCAATGATCCAGAAACTTATCTAGACTGGGAAAGAAAGATGGAGTCCAACTTTCAGGTTCAAGGTACTTTTGAGTTGAACAAGGTGAAGATAGCCATATCCGAATTCAATGGCTATGCTTTGTTATGGTGGGAGCAGTTGGGGCTTACTAGACATCGACAGAGAGAGCCTGCTATCACTACATGGGAACAGTTAGTCACGCAGATGAGAAAGAAGTTTGTGCCTACTCATTACCAGAGGGAGATTCTTAACAAGCTTAGGCATCTCATTCAAGGCACTAAGTCTGTTAGAGACTACTATCAGGAGCTGGAAACACTCATGATCAGGGCTGATCTAAGGGAAAGTGAAGACATGGTTATGTCGAGGTTTCTTGGGGGTTTAAACAGAGAGATTCAAGACAAGGTAGAGTTGCAGGACTATGAGGATGTGCAAGAAATGGTACATAAGGCAGAGCTGATTGAATCGCAGATCAAGAGAAAGGGAGTAAGGTCTACATTCACGCCTAACATGTCCAAGCCGAGGGAGTTCAGCAAACCCGCCTTCACCAAGGACAGCAAACCCGTGACAGCCACAGTCAAAGAGGAGGTTAAAGTCGACTTAAAGCCCAAGAGTAGTACCTTTACAAGTCATATTAGGTGTTTCAAATACCAAGGAATGGAGCATTATTCCAGAGACTGTCCAAACAAGAAGATGTTTCTTCTTCAAGAAGGAGGAGAGATTGTGCCAGTAGACAGTTCAGAGAGTGAATCAGAGTCTGAACTCTGTGAAGAAGGTGAACCAGCAGTCATGGGAGAGATGTTGGTAGCTCGCAGAGCTTTAAGTGTTCAGGTTCACCCAGATGATAGAGGACAGCGTGAGAACCTATTTCACACACGGTGTATGGTTCAAGACAAGGTCTGCACCTTGATCGTTAATGGTGGAAGCTGTACTAATGCAGCTAGTGAAGAGATGGTACAAAAGCTTAATCTTAAGACTACTTCACATCCAAGACCTTATCAGCTACAGTGGTTGAACAACAAGGGTGCTTTGACAGTTTCGCAGCAAGTAATGGTGAAACTAGCGATTGGGAAGTATGAGGATGAGCTGCTTTGTGATGTTATTCCAATGAAGTCAAGTCATATCCTTTTGGGAAGACCATGGCAGTTCGACAGAAGAGTGTTCCATGATGGTTACACCAACAAGCAAACGTTTGAGTTCAAAGGACGCAAGGTCACTCTTCTACCGCTTACACCCAGTGAAATCTACAAGGACCAGCTTCACATGAACCGCAAGGATACAGAGAAAGTGTCTCACAGCCTGTACATCAATCACAGCGAGTTCAACAAGCTATTTGATCCAGAGATGACCACATTCATGTTTGTGTACAAGGAAACACTCACCAGTACTAAGTCCGCAGGAGAGCTTCCACGCGAGATGATAGAGATTATAGAGGAGTATAAGGATGTGTTTCCAGAAGAGATACCTCCAGGCTTACCTCCAATTCGTGGGATAGAGCATCAGATTGATTTGGTACCAGGTTCAGCTTTACCGAACAGACCAGCTTACAGAACTAATCCAGTAGAAACTAAAGAGCTTCAGAAGCAAGTAGAAGAGCTGATGAGTAAGGGACATATCCGAGAGAGTCTCAGTCCATGTGCAGTACCAGTATTGCTTGTGCCAAAGAAAGATGGTTCATGGAGGATGTGTGTTGACTGCAGAGCTATTAACAATATCACAGTGAAGTACAGACACCCAATTCCGAGATTAGATGACATGTTGGATGAGTTATGTGGATCAACAGTCTTCTCAAAGATAGATTTGAAGAGTGGGTATCATCAGATCAGAATGAAGGAAGGAGATGAATGGAAAACAGCTTTCAAGACCAAGCAAGGGCTCTACGAATGGCTAGTCATGCCGTTTGGTCTCACCAATGCTCCTAGCACCTTCATGCGCTTAATGAATCATGCCCTCAGACCGTTCATAGGCATCTTTGTGGTTGTGTATTTCGACTACATACTCATCTACAGTAAAGGTCTAGAAGAACACTTAGAACACATCCGCCAAGTTCTAAATGTTCTTCGTTCTCAATCCCTCTTTGCTAATTTTTCTAAATGTTCATTATGTACTACTGAGGTTGTTTTTCTAGGTTTTGTTGTCAGTGCAGAAGGAGTTAGAGTGGACGATGAGAAGGTCAAGGCTATCAAGGAGTGGCTAACACCCAAAAACGTGGCAGAAGTCAGGAGCTTTCATGGACTAGCAGGGTTCTACAGGCGATTTGTGCAAGACTTCAGTACTATTGCAGCGCCACTTACAGAAGTTGTCAAGAAGGATGTAGGATTCAGATGGGAGGAAGCACAGGAGCAAGCGTTTTCAACCCTAAAAGAGAAGCTTATCTCTGCCCCTATTCTCTTACTTCCTGATTTTATGAAAACTTTTGAGATTGAATGTGATGCTTCCGGAGTGGGTATAGGTGCTGTTTTGATGCAGGATAGGAAGCCAGTAGCTTACTTCAGTGAGAAGCTAGGAGGATCGACATTGAACTATCCTACATATGACAAGGAGCTGTACGCATTAGTTCGGGCTCTTCAAACGTGGCAGCATTACTTGTGGCCCAAGAAGTTCGTTATTCACACTGATCACGAGTCCCTGAAGCATCTCAAAGGACAACATAAGCTCAACAAGAGACATGCTAGATGGATGGAGTTCATTGAGACTTTTCCCTACACGGTTAAGTACAAGAAAGGTAAAGATAATGTAGTCGCAGATGCATTATCCAGGAGGGTACACGCTCATTTCTACTTTGTCTTCTAAGTTAGAAGGTTTTGCTGAAATAGTAGGACTTTATGAGACTGACATTGATTTTGCTGAGAGCTATGGCAAATGCCATAAGTTTGCTTTTGAGAACTATTATAGGCAGGATAGATATCTGTTCTTTAAGGATAGATTGTGTATACCAAGAGGATCCATGAGAGAGCTGCTGATCAGAGAAGCTCATGGAGGTGGACTAGCTGGACATTCCGGAGTGTCAAAGACTCTACTTGGACTGCAAGAACACTTCTATTGGCCTCAAATGAAGAAAGACGTTGAAAAGGTTTGTTCTAGGTGCCATATCTGCAAAATGGCGAAGGTTAAGGTACAGCCTCACGGCTTGTACACTCCTCTACCAATTCCTTCTCAACCTTGGACTCATATTTCTATGGATTTTGTTCTTGGCTTACCTCGAACCAGAAATGGTAGAGATTCTATTTTTGTTGTGGTTGACAGGTTTAGCAAGATGGCTCACTTCATTGCAAGTCACAAGACGGGACGATGCTGCTATTGTAGCTAACTTGTTTTTCAGGGAAGTAGTACGCCTACATGGAATGCCTCAAGTAATTGTCTCAGACCGAGATACCAAGTTTCTAGGACACTTCTGGAGGACGTTATGGGCTAAACTAGGAACCAAGCTTTCATTCTCAACCACATGTCACCTACAAACAGATGGACAAACCGAAGTGGTGAACAGGACGCTATCTACACTTCTCAGGACCTTAGTGAGGAGCAATCTCAAATCATGGGAAGAATGTCTCCCACATGTGGAGTTCGCATACAATCACGCTAAGCATTCTGCTACCCTATTTTCTCCTTTTGAAATTGTTTATGGTTTTAATCCACAATCACCTCTAGACTTGATCCCTTTACCTTTAAGTGTGAAGTGTAGCTTTGATGGCAAAGAAAAGGCTGAACAGGTGAGGAGGATACATGCTAAAGCTAAGGAGAACATAGAGAAAAGGACCAAGCAATATGAGAAGCATGCGAACAAGGGTAGAAAGGAGCTCATCTTTGAAGAAGGAGACTTAGTGTGGATTCACTTACGCAAGGAAAGGTTCCCAGAAGAGAGGAAGAGCAAGCTTCTACCACGAGCTGATGGTCCATTTGAAGTCATCAGGAGGATCAATGACAATGCATATCAGATTGATTTTCAAGGTAAGTATACCATATCATCTACATTCAATGTTTCTGACTTGCTCCCTTACTATGCAGATTCCAATTTGAGGACAAATCCTTTTGAAGAGGGGGAGGATGATATGATCGTGGCAAGCAAGGAGCTAGAGGCTGCAGAGCAACCGGAGGTGGTGGGAAGGATCACTCGTTCAAGAGCTAAGGAGATGGCAAAGGAAGCTCATTCACTCATAGTTGACGGGTCATTCAACCTACTAAGGATCCAAGTCTTCAACATATCCACCTTGAAGACTTCACCCGGTAATGAGGACTAGGTAACTTAGGTGTGAAGTTTGTACTCTTTTTCCCATAGCTGAGTTTTGTCCCAATGGGTTTTCTCAGCATGGTTTTTAATGAGGCAAATGGATCACTACGTCGAGTTATCTAGAAATCATTACCAAAGGGGGAATAATGTACTTCTGTACTAGTTCAGCCGACTTCTGTACTACTACAGGTCGCCTAGACGTTTTGCTGTTTTTCTTATTTCCTTAAACGTCTTGTTGTTTTGGTTTTGCACTTCTTGTTGTTTGGAGTGTCGAGCCCTAGGGTGTTTAAAACCCAAAGCTACGCCTCTTTTGTTCTTTATCGAAGAATGATGTTGTAACATGAATTGTTGATCTTTCTTCCTCACTTTGATTTCTTGAATGCGTTCTTGAATTCTGGGTTTCTAAACACTTTGTGACATAGAAACTCTTCACTTGTTTCGTTCCATCAACCACCTAAACATCTATCTCCATCAAACCATTGTTTTCTTACTTCGATCTTCACACATCATCACCCAAAACCATCCGTTCATCATCACATTCCATCCACATCACCTGTCACTCGGTTATCAGCCTTCAACAGAGTCCAATCCTAGGGGAAATCGTATCAACAAGAGCCTTAAGTATATATTTACTCTGCCTGAGATGATTTTGAGACAGAGGCGGTGGTTGGAGCTTGTGGCAGATTAAGATCTGGAGATAGCTTATCACCCTGGTAAGGCTAACTTGGCTGCGGATGCTCTAAGTCGGAAGAGGGTAGCTTCGGCTCAGGAGCAGGAGATGGAGTCTCTGATAGGAGAGATCAGTGCTTTGAGGTTGTGTGCTATTTCTCAGGAACCGTTGGGTTTGGAAGCAGTTAATAGAGCAGATCTTCTGAGCAGGGTGCGGTTGGCTCAGGAGAAGGATTTGGGGCTGGTGAATGCCTCTAAGGATGTTGATTCAGAGTATCAGGTCTCAGCTAATAGTACTATCTTGGTACACGGTCGGATTTGTGTGCCCAAGGATGAGAAGTTGAGGTAGGAGATCCTGAGAGAGGCTAATGCGAGCAGTTTTCTATTCATCCAGGAGCGACTAAGATTTACCTTGATCTCAAGAGGTATTATCACTGGATCGGGATGAAGAAGGATGTAGCTAGTTAGGTCGCGAGGTGTGATGTGTGTCAGCTAGTGAAGGATGAGCATCAGGTTCCAGGCGGGTTACTAAAGGTCTACCCATTCCTGAGTGGAAATCGGATATGATCATGATGGATTTTGTGGTAGGGTTGTCCGTGTCTCGGACCTTTGATGCTATTTGGATCATTGTGGACCGGTTAACTAAGTCAGCACAGTTTATGGCCATTAAAAAGACTGATGGAGCAGCAGTCTTGGCTAAGAAGTATGTGAAGGAGATAGTCAAGTTGCATGGGTGCCAGTGAGTATTGTGTTTGATCGGGACTCTAAGTTCACTTCAGTGTTCTGGAAGGCATTTCAAGCAGAGATGGGCACTAAGGTGCATATGAGTACAATTTATCATCCCAGGCCGATGGAGAGTCAGAGAGGACGATCCAGACGCTGGAGGATTTGCTGAGGATGTGTGTGTTGGATTGGGGTGGCCATTGGGCAGATCACCTGAACCTCGTAGAGTTTGCTTAATACAACATTTATCAGGTGAGTATTAAGATGGCTCCTTATGAGGCTTTGTATTGAAGGCCATGTCGTACACTGTTATGCTAGACTTAAGTGGGGGAGAGGAGCATGTTCGGAGCGGATTTTGTTCAGGAGACCTCAGAGAAGATCTGGGTTCTCAAGCTGGACATGAAGGAAGCTCAGGATCAGAGGACTTATGCTGATAAGAGGAGGAGATATCTTGATTTTCAGGTAGGAGACAGAGTGTACCTCAAGATGGCCATGTTACGGGGTCCGAACAGGTCATTGACAGAGACTAAGTTGAGTTCGAGGAATATGGATCCGTTCAGAGTGATTGAGCGGGTGGGACCGGTAGCATATAGGCTAGAAATGCCTAAGGTTATGCGTGCATTCCACAAGGTTTTCCATGTGTCTATGTTGTGGAAATGTCTTCGTGAGGATGATCAGTTATGGCTAAGATTCTTGAGGATCTTCAGCCTAACATGACTTTGGAGGCAAGACCATTGAGGGTTCTCGAGAGGAGGATCAAGGAACTTCGGAAGAAGAAGATTCCTTTGATGAGAGTCCTTTGGGACTGTGTTGGTGTTGAGGAGCAGACTTGGGATCCAGCGGCGAGGATGAAGGCTAGGTTTAAGAAGTGGTATGAGAAGCAAGCCGCGACTTGAGCTTGTTTAGCCTGGTCCCATCTGTAGTCCGTGGCTGGACCGGGAATGGAGTATTCCAGCCCATCTCTCTTGTTTACTTGGTCGCTTAGGGTTTGTTGGTTGTACGACTAAGTAACAAGATGAGGTGGTGTTTGACTGTTTAGGGTACAAAATTTCGGTGAGGCGGTGGTTTGAGGGAAAGTTTCCTGAAATAGAGGTTTCTAAAAGTGGAAAGTTCTAAAAATGGAAAGTTTAATGTGAGTTAAAATTTGTCCATTTTTAGTGGTTGTGAGCCTTGGAGGGGCTTGTGTGGCCTTCGTGGCGGACTTTTGAGTCATTATTCCCATGTGTGGCGGTCGTTCGGGACATTGTGTGGCCTTTGTGGCGGGCTGTTTAGCCAATTGTGTGGCTTTTGTGGCGGGCTGTTTAGCCAATGAGCCTGTTTAGGCGGTCCTTCGAGATGTATGGTCTTCGACTCTTCGTGACGGTCCTTTGGGACGTGTGGCCTGTTGAGGCGATCCTTCGGGATGTATGGTCTTCGTGATGGTCCTTCGGGACAAGTGGTATTTGTGACGGTCCTTCGGGACAAGTGGTCTTCATGACGGTCCTTCGGGACAAGTGGTCTTTGTGACGGTCCTTTTGAGGACATTTGTTTGGCCTTGGTGGCGGTCCTGTTTAGGACATTTGTTTGGCCTTTGTGGCGGCTCTTGTGGCATGTATATGATCCTTGTGCGGTCATGAGGTATTCCAGTGAGGAGATATGTGGTTGGTAGGACATTTTGATGTTTTATGCGAGCCACTGGGAAGAAAACCTGGTTAGGGATAGGACTCAGACGTGTTCAGAATTGTTTGCTCGCGACTCTTAGGGGACTTTAGTTCTCCTAGTACTGCCATATTCTGAGACTTTGTGGCTTGGGAGTATGGTTGGTATATCGACTTCGGATGACGATCCGGGGACGCGCTGTAGGGTGGCAACCCGAGAGACGAATATTGAACTTCCTTTATATATTGTAACATCCATGTTCCGGGAATAGTGTTTGGGATATGTTAAGTAAACTAAAAGAGTGGATTTTAATTAATTTTAGTTTAATTAAATCCTGGTTTAATCTAATTAAACCAAAAACCCAGCTCCTTCTAAAAGTCATGCCTCCTCTCCTTTGTGTGCTACTGTCGACATTGTTAACAGAGAGAGAGAGAGAGAGATAACTCTTGGTTATTGGAAGAAGGAGGATCCGACTGGTCAAATCCTTTCGAAAGGTATTGATTTTTGTTATGGATGTAGCTAAGAGATCTTCGTTTACTCTCCTTTTTACAGAAGTGAATTTGAGTTAATAATCTAGGAGATATTGGCATTTTTGTGGGGCATTTCTTCTCATTCGCGGATTGAGACTAGCGGGTGTTTCGAGATCGATAGCGGTTTCATATGAGAACCGATCGTGCTGACATTTTGTGGGAAGCTTCTGGACGTAGAGACATTGCTTTTCACCGGAGGGATTAGAAAGTTAACGGTTTGTTTTGATTTTGTGGTTTCACTTGTGAGGTTGTTCTTTACTGATTTTTTCTTGCAGTTTATTTTCAATGTTTGTTTGTTGTTGCGATTTTGGTTGTTCTTGGATATTAGAGATCCTCTCATTTGGTTGTAGTTAGTTTCGCGAATCACTTGTTAAGGTGAGTGCGTGACCATGAGCTTATCTAAGCGATTGGGTTGTATGACTTTTTTTGTGTGATGATGTGTATGTGTGGTGAAAGTGTTATTGGTTGTTCTGTTTAATGGCTGATTTTTTTTATATTTTATTTGTAGTTGTACTCTTGATTTTCTTGTGTGTGTAGCTCGTAGATGGGAGGTAATATACTAGGCTTTTTGTGTCTCCTAGTAGATTCAATTAACCTTATGTGTTGTAGTACTTAGGGGGTGGTATTGGTTTGAGATTTATGAAGATTTTTGAAGAATTCAACAAAATCATTAAAAATGAATAAGTGAAAGATTGTTAAAGATTGCTAAAGAGTTTTGTTGATTAGTTTTCTAAAATCTTGTAAAGTCCTCCAAACAATCCTTGTATTTTTATGATACTTTCCATGACTTTATTTTGTAAAGAAAGTGTCTAAAATCATGAACCAATAACATAATAATTGAACTCATTAACAATCCTAGACTCTTTTGTTTTAATTGAATAACACAAAATTTTTAATGATTTTATAAAAGTCTGAATCCAATAACTCAGATTTGTTAAGATTTTAAATGACTTTTTACAAATCACAAACTAATAACACTAAATTTTAACAGAGTTTAACAAAATCTTGTTCTAATAACAACAGATTCTACATAACATTTAAAGTCTTTAAAACTCTTTTCAAATCTTAAACTAATAACCCCCACTTAAGGTGTCAATCCAAATGGGATGATGCTAGTCACTCAAGATGCAATCAAGAAGTCACAAGTTAAGCCAATTCAAAAAGAGTGTTTTTCTAACAATCCTAGAATGGTCAAAATTCAAAATGAAAATGAGTTATAGAAACAGAAACGAAAATGTATGACAAGGAGCAAGCAAGAATAAGTGAAACCAAAAACGATTCTAAGCATGAACAAATGAAACAGACTCGGGAATGTAATATCAATCAAATAGATAAAAGTCCTAAGGATGGGAGTAATTGATGTCGATGGAGTATCCTAGTCTACATAGAGTTTAACATACCAAAAGCAAACTATCCCTAAACAATGAACATCACAACCTAGCTAATCCAATCTCTTGGCAAAAGCTACTCAGACTCAACCACTTCCATACCTAGCTCTCGCTAGAGAAACATGGTCGAGCAGACATTACAAACAAGTTCATTCACGTCAACAAACATCCTAGACAACTAATCTCTTAGGCAAGGAACGTAAGTCTCTGGCACTAGTTGGTCAGACATTTCATCAAGCACCTTTTGGGCGTGGAAATGTCTCAAACCTAGTCCCAATTGATCACAGAAACACTAGTATTTCTTACTCTAGTCCAGAAGGGAATCATACAATCAACGCTGAAACACTCTACATCCTAAGATCCTCCACCTAATCTATCCCATCCTTAAGAACTAACACACTACTCAGATCTGAAAATCATCATCACGGATGCAAACATAGAAAATATTGAACAAACCATAGTAGACAGATAGAAATGAGAATAACAACTTTGTAGAAGAAATCCAATGCAAAAACTCAATAAAATCAAAGGTATCTGGATTACAAGATCAGAGTAAGTTTTTGGTGGCTAGGTAAACCTTACAAAAGTAACGAGATAAAAAACTAAGATGTCCCAAAACAAGACTTAACAAAATGTATATATAGTAAAAACGTGTGAATCCCTAAAACTTAAAACGACAAGATAGAGCGTCGGTTTGGGAATCTCCTGAAGCATGTTAGATAGAGCGTCCAGTGTCTCGATTGGTGTGCGTAGGAGTGGCTCGAGTGGTGTGAGTAGGAGTGGCTCGAGTGGTGTGAGTGAAAATGGCTCGAGCATGGTCGGTGAAAGTGGCTCGAGCTGGGTGTATATGCATCCACTAAAACGATGCTAACTCTTGAACCACACCTTCGATTGGCTTGAAATAAACGGCATTGGGAAGATGACTCAATTTTCTACAACTTTGATGAAGACGTCAAAAGCTGAATCCCTAGACCGGTGGCTCGAGTGATGGCTCGATTGAGACGGTTGAGGATGGCTCGATTGTGGAAGTTGAGGATGGCTCGATTGTGGAAGTTGAGGATGGCTCGATTAATAAAGTTGAGGATGGCTCGATTGATGCAGCTGGGAGTGGCTCGATTGTGGAGGTTGAGCGTGGCTCGATTGCGGAGGTTAAGCGTGGCTCGATTACGGAGGTTGAGCATGGCTCGATTGCGGAGGTTGAGCATGGCTCGATTGCAGAGGTTGAGCATGGCTCGATTGCAGAGGTTGAGCATGGCTCGATTGCGGAGGTTGAGCCTGGCTCGATTGCGGAGGTTTAGCATGGCTCGATTGCGGAGGTTGAGCATGGCTCGATTGCAGAGGTTGAGCATGGCTCGATTGCAGAGGTTGAGCATGGCTCGATTGCAGAGGTTGAGCGTGGCTCGTTCCTCTGCGCTTCCAACGCCTCCTAGACACCTGAAATACTCCGAAATGCACAATGTATGCAAGGATGATGCAGAAACTTCCTAAACATGAAAAGTGTACGAAAGAGGTTCTAAAATGATGCAAAACGGCTAGTTATCCTAGCTAAATGCATGACAAATACAGGCTAAGGAGATGCAAAATATAGACATATCAGGAGGATCGCCTCACTGGGTATTTTTGGTAATACTCACGCATCTCATTGTGTTTGTGGTGCAGGTAGAGGCAAAGTGTGACCGTGAGATCATCATGGCAATGAAGAGGAGGATGTTTTAGGGACATAGTTGTTATGTTTTGGTGTATGCTAGGTTGCTAGAATTGGAATGTTGGAGTTAGAACCATGGTTTAAGTTGCTAGTTTTTGGTCTATGATTCTGTTTAATTATTGGTTTATTATTATTGGCATTTTCCGTTGCTTATTTGGTGATTTGAGTTCCGTATATTTAAATAAATACTTTTGAGTTATTTATTTATTATTTATTATGTAATAATTTATTATTATTATTCTTATTTATTACAAAAAAATGGGTCGGATCGTTTCACACATATACAGAGATTTACTGTATTTTGGTCCGAACTACAACTAAACTAGAGTTCGAAGGACTAGAACATCACCAGGCTATGTAAGATGTGATTATGTATATGAAATCAAGTCCTGTATGGTGTTAAAAGTAAAATTTCTTTAAACACTTTATATATTTACAAGTCTAAATTTGCTGGGTGTTATTACATAAACCATGTGATGAAGCAACAAGGTGAAAGCTCAGGCACTGAAAAGCCCGACCCTTTTTTCAATAATAAATAATAATAATAAATAATAAATATATAATATAACATAATAATAAACTACAACTAGTGGTCCCATATCCACTAGCCACCTAACCATAATCACAATCATCAGCGGAAAACATTACCAATATCCAATAAATATAAATAGCCAATATTAATTCCAATCACAAACTAATGATCCAAACAACATCCAAAGAACCAGCAATCCTAAACAACATTCTAGGACTCCACTCTAGCAACCTAACAGAAGCCAGACAACCAAACAAACCACTAGAACATCCTCCTCTTCATCGCCCTGATTCCACGGTCACACTTTGCCTTTACCTGCACCACAAACACATATTGCAATGCATGAGTATTTAATAAACACTCAGTAAGTCAATCCTCCCATCTACTGGGCTATACACACAATCAATAGAGACATCTCTAACCATCAACCATCAACCAACAATCATCAATCAACAATCAACAAGCCAAACAACACATAAACAAGCAGATTAGAGAAATCTCCAGCTTAGATAAGCCATGGTCCTGCACTTACCTTAACAAGTGATTTACAAAACTAAATACAACCAAATGAGAGGCTTTCCAATATACAAGAACAACCAAACTTGCTCCTACAACCAATCACAACAACAAACAAATATTGAAAACAAACTGCCATAAAAACAGAAAAGAACAACCTCACAAGTGAAACCACGAAATCAAAACTAACCGTTAACTTTCTAATCCCTCCGGTGAAAAGCAAGGTATATACGTCTCGAAGCTTCCCACAAAATTACAGCACGATCAGATAATAGATGAAACCGCAATCGTCCCCGTAACACCCGCTGGTCTTAATCCGCGAATGAGAAGAAACGCCCCACGAAAATGCCAATATCTCCTAGAATATTAACCCAAATTCACTTCTGTAAAAAGGCGAGTGTACGAAAATATATTTGCTACAACCATACCAAAAATCAGTACCTTTCAAAACGATTTAACCCGTTGAATCCTCCTTCTCCCAAACCCTGACAGTTCTGTTTCTCTCTTAACACTAAGAAAAAAGCTTGATCTCCTTCTCTTTCTCCTTCACACTCAATAACCAAGAGTTATATCTCTTTCTCTCCCTCTCTCTGATGAAAATGACGACAAAAGCCCCAAAAGGAGAGAGGAGGTGTCGACAATTAGAAGGAGAAATAAGAGTTTTTTGTTTAATTTGATTAAACCAGGATTTAATCAAACCAAAATTAATTAAAATCCACTCTTTTGGTTTACTCAACATAACCCAAACTCTATTCCCGGAACACGGATGTTACAGGCACTCAAATGTAAAGAATGGAGTGTTGGTCGTTTATTTGTCTCTTTTTGAATGTCTATAAAATTTAGTATGTTTGTATTAACCGCTACTTGAAATCCAACTTTGCATTACTCTCATCTTTATTTTGTAATTGAGATAATACATTATTGAATCTCAATATCTGTTTACCACAGTTTAGTTGTTTATTTAAAAGACTTAATTAATATTTCACATTGAGAGTATTATTTATCTTTAGTAACCGCACACAAGCTCAACGCACTGATCTCTCCTACCAGAGACTTCATCTCCTGGTCCTGTAGTAACCTGTCAAACCAAGGAACTCCTGATCTCAGTGACATTCTGTAGTCTAGGCCAATCCCTGATAGCCTGAATCTTCTCCAGATCTACAGAAACTCACTCTGCAGAAACAATGTGACCCAGAGAACCCATAACACGCTGCCAAAAACTACACTTGCTCAACTTAGCAAACAACTTCTGCTCCCGCAGCTTCTCCAGAACTGCCCTCAAATTCACTGCATAATCCTTAGGACTCTTAGAAAATACCAGGATATCGTCGACGAAAATGATGACAGACACGTCTAGAAACTCCAGAAACACACTGTTCATCAATCTCATAAACGTTGTTGGTACGTTAGTCAACCCAAAAAGGCATCTCCATGAACTCATAATGCCCATACCTCATCCTGAAAGCCGTCTTTCTCACATCTGCCTCATCTATCGTTATCTGATGATAACTTGACGCCAGATCTACCTTAGAGAACCAAGTAGCATCCCTCAACTGATCCAACAACTCATCGATCCTAGGAAGAGGGTACTTGTTCTTCACAGTGACCCGGTTCAAACCCCGATAATCAATGCACAACCGGAAACTCCCATCCTTCTTCTTGACAAATAACACTGGCGCTCCCCACAATGATACACTAGGACGGTTGAATCCCTTACTCAACAAATCCTCTAGCTGCTTCTTCAGCTCTGCCAAACAAACACTCAAGTATGCCGACATCAACTCGAAGCCACCTGAATGTCAACCCTCTTGTTCGTCCAAGAACCTCTAGTAACTTGTCTCTTAGGGAAAACTTCCACAATATAGATTAATCTAAAATTAGCTTTCCGCTTAGCTATTCTCCATAGCAAATCATCAATACGAGCGTAATAAAACAAACAAGTACCATACGTTTGCATATTCCGATTCACTGTATCAAATGCTTTGCAGACCGCCAACTTAACCTACTTGACTTGTTTCCCCCCAGGAAGCTTACCAAAACCTTAAATCTAGTAACCTTGTCCATCTCCAATGAACTTCATCCACCATCGTCACAACAATTAGTTTATCGTGCCATGAAGGCTTCTCGTGAATCTTATGTACCTGGAAACCATGCCCTTACCGGCTCATATCTGCTGCAGCTCTCCTTCCCGGGACTGCAGCACCACCGGCCACTCAATCCTGGCACATCAGCCACACATTCTTGACCACTCCGGTCATAAAACCCCGGCCCACCGGCCAACATAATCCTAAAATCCAAGATTAAACCATCATCACTCTCGAGGTCTACATTTCGTCGTTATGTTCATACTCATGTTCTATACATTGCTTGCTCCCAACTCTTCCTCTCTTAGGTCGCAAACTTTGAGCCATACCGATCTCACTCTCAGACCAGCGTCTTCGAGTTATACCGTTTCACTCTTGGACCACAATCCTCAAGATCTCGGTATCAGGGGAACTACTCATCCCCTCAGGGGAACATCATCCCCTCTGCCACTCTCGGAGCCCTCAGCCCCTCGAGCTATCGGTATTCAGGGGAATCACCATCCCCTTAGGAGCAACAATCCATAACGACTATAAACATCTCTCGACACAAAGTACCTCATGTGGTCCGAGTATAACATTGCAATTTTACACCTGCCCACTAAACTTCTAATATCCAACTGGGTTAACCCCCAAACAGAGAAATATCTGCTCCAACTGCATATGTCCACCTATCCGCCTCTCTAGGTCTGATACCTCTTGAGAATAATCTCATACCGGTCATCTACAACCGCTCCATCCTGTTAACATAAGGTGGGAAGTCCTCAACATTCGCAGCCCTCGGCTGCACCCCACCACATGCGGCACAACTGGAGCCTACACTGGTACCCCTCTTGGTAACCGCTCCAACAGCACACCAACAGATCCGCCAAGTGATCATCTCGACCCTGGGATCCACCTGCTACAACCCCACACCTGGGTTCCCAGCACCCCCGGCACGCTCACCGGCTAACCCTCTCTGGTCCCTCCTGATACGCTTGCGACCCTCTGACGTACCTCCTCATGGAACTCTGGACCACACACTCTTTGGCCTCGGGACCCTCCCGGCAATGACCACGACCACGTCTCCGTCCACGACCAACAACTCAAACACCTTAACCACTGATCTTCCAAGAACAGAGGCTAACAAGTAGAAAACAAATCAATACCACACAAAGAAACATAACAATAACTCACTGTGGAATCTCATTGAAGGCTCGAAGAGGATGTTCTAGGACTCCATGCCACACACAATTGACTAACTCACATAATCAATCAAAGCATGCAATCCAAAACATCACAACAGAAACCTAGCGAACCCAAACCTAGAACCGTAAGGGCTCTGATACCAAAATGAAAAGACCGACCCTTTTTTTTAATAATAAATAATAAATATATAATATAATATAATAATAAACTACAACTAGTGGTCCCATATCCACTAGCCACCTAACCACAATCACAATCATCAGCGGAAAACATTACCAATATCCAATAAATATAAATAGCCATTATTAATTCCAATCACAAACTAATGATCCAAACAACATCCAAAGAACCAGCAATCCTAAACGACATTCTAGGACTCCACTCTAGCAACCTAACAGAAGCCAGACAACCAAACAAACCACTAGAACATCCTCCTCTTCATCGCCCTGATTCCATGGTCACACTTTGCCTTTACCTGCACCACAAACACATATTGCAATGCATGAGTATTTAATAAACACTCAGTAAGGCAATCCTCCCATCTACTGGGCTATACACACAAGCAATAGAGACATCTCTAACCATCAACCATCAACCAACAATCATCAATCAACAATCAACAAGCCAAACAACATATAAACAAGCAGATTAGAGAAATCTCCAGCTTAGATAAGCCATGGTCCTGCACTTACCTTAACAAGTGATTCACAAAACTAAATACAACCAAATGAGAGGCTTTCCAATATCCAAGAACAACCAAACTTGCTCCTACAACCAATAACAACAACAAACAAATATTGAAAACAAACTGCCAGAAAAACAGAAAAGAACAACCTCACAAGTGAAACCACGAAATCAAAACTAACCGTTAACTTTCTAATCCCTCCAGTGAAAAGCAAGGTATATACGTCCAGAAGCTTCCCACAAAATTACAGCACGATCAGATTATAGATGAAAACGTAATCGTCCCCGTAACACCCGCTGGTCTCAATCCGCGAATGAGAAGAAACGCCCTACGAAAATGCCAATATCTCCTAGAATATTAACCCAAATTCACTTCTGTAAAAAGGCGAGTGTACGAAAATATATTTGCTACAACCATACCAAAAATCAGTACCTTTCAAAACGATTTGACCCGTTGAGTCCTCCTTCTCCCAAACCCTGACAGTTCTGTTTCTCTCTTAACACTAAGAAAAAAGCTTGATCTCCTTCTCTTTCTCCTTCACACTCAATAACCAAGAGTTATATCTCTTTCTCTCCCTCTCTCTGATGAAAATGACGACAAAAGCCCCAAAAGGAGAGAGGAGGTGTCGACAATTAGAAGGAGAAATAAGAGTTTTTTGTTTAATTTGATTAAACCAGGATTTAATCAAACCAAAATTAATTAAAATCCACTCTTTTGGTTTACTCAACATAACCCAAACTCTATTCCCGGAACACGGATGTTACAGGCACTCAAATGTAAAGAATGGAGTGTTGGTCGTTTATTTGTCTCTTTTTGAATGTCTATAAAATTTAGTATGTTTGTATTAACCGCTACTTGAAATCCAACTTTGCATTACTCTCATCTTTATTTTGTAATTGAGATAATACATTATTGAATCTCAATATCTGTTTACCACAGTTTAGTTGTTTATTTAAAAGACTTAATTAATATTTCACATTGAGAGTATTATTTATCTTTAGTAAGATAAATCTTTGCCTATATATGCAAATACAAAACCTTCTTGACAATCCAATAAAACATTTTAAAATTTTTCAAAAAATAAAATACTATATTTAAATATGTCAATTATTACATATTTTTCAGAAAAGTAATATATCATGAAGTAACAAAACTGTTGTTATTAAAATCTTAATACCGCGCTTTAAGCGCGGGTACTTCCATAGTTAAAATATTTATAGCTATATGAGACCTAATGGATAACTTATTAAAATTTACTACTAAAATATATTAGAAATATTTGTTTTGAACATGAAAATTTTAGGTAGATATATTAATTCCACATAAATTGATGGAAATTTGTGATAAAATTTAAGGAAATTTGTTTTAGGCCAATGATTGAAGTTAATATATATATATAGCTAATTCACGTTTCATCTAATAATTGAGAATAATTTTTTGTTTACAAAAAAGTTAACCATATTACCCTATGTGTGTTTGTTGTTAAAATATATAATCAAACATATATTTTTGATTAATCTGATTAAGAATTGTTAATTTATGACAAGAAGAAATTACCAAATCTCGATTCTATACAGATTATAATTCTCTGTACATGTGTGTATTTAAAGATACTAGGTTAACACCCGCGCTACGCTGCGAGTAATTTTCTTAAATTGTATTTGAATTTCAGTTCATACCAAAAAACAAATACTTAGAAAACTAATCATATAGTTTAAAAGTCATGTTCCATCACACATGCTTTCCTTTCAAAAAAGCAAGAGGGTTAGTAATACTCTTTTTTTCATGCCTTCATTGGGATCCTGGGATGGAAGTCCAAGCCAAAACAACCTTACAAAGAAATAGAGAATCATCAAATCAGTTCCCATAGTGATATGTTAAGGTAAATATAAATATTCGATAAAATACTTATCCTAATTATTTATTTAATTTCTTGTTTTGTTCAACTATTTATTTAACTTCATAATTTGTATACATTGTATGCCATATTTTTAAATGTTTACTTGTGTAAAGCTAAGCACATAATAGCTTAATAATATTAATTTTATCTCAAATATCACTACTAACTTCTTTTTAATAAATATATGTCAGTCTTTAAAAAAACATTTACTATAGTATTTTTGAAGTACATTTTGCTAGAAAATACTCATAATTATTTTATTTACAAGGTAACAACTTCACAATTAATTTTATCTACTATCTATATAACCAAACACGATTAAAAGATTTTAAAATTATCATATAATGTTTCACAATTAATAATATAGATATTTAGAAGATTTTGTCAAGATTCAAATTTAAGATTTTTATATCATTTTAGTCGAAAATTAAAACTGCCAACACCTTAAAAAGGAAATTTTTTTTCAATAATATCTCTTAAAATTATTTCAAAGAATTAAAATTTCCAAAAAAATTTAAACTATTATAAATAAATATAAACTTAAAAATAGATATTATAAATAGTTATACTTTAAAATAATTTTAAAAATTAGAAATTTTAATTTTTCGAAAAAGTTAAACTTTATAAAACATTTATATTAATAATATATTTACTCATTTACGAAATTTCATATATTAGAAATATTTAAACGTGAAAAAATTACAAATGTGATAAATATTAAAATTTTATAAATTTTTAAATTTTGTAAAAAGCAAAAATCTTATCAATATTTTTTTAAATATTTACAATTTTAATAAATATCATATTAAACTCATCTAATCCTTATAAAATAAAACAATAAATATTTAAAAGTAAGTTGTACATCGAGCTAAAATATCATGGGACATGGTTATATGATGGGACGAGTTTGGATCGATATTGATAGAAATTTAAAATATCATTAATTCAAATCTACACAGACAAAAACATTATATTCATTATTTTTTCAACACTATCAATATTGAGTAATATACATATTTACTAAGTTGAAATAAATGTTATGTAAAAAAACAAATTGTTTCACGGTATACCATGAGTTCAATCTTAAAATTACAATCAAAATACAAATATACAATCTTAAACACTAAACTAAGCTAACAAAATTAACAAGTAAATAAAACTTAAAAATTAAAAAAAAAAAAATTAGTAATAAATAATGAGCTCCGCGGTGTAGGGCAGATTAAAATCTAGTGTTTGTTATACTATATGGATCAAATAGAATTAAATTACAACTAAATATCTCCTATATATTAATAGAGAAGCATTTTGTTGAAAATGCTGATGTATCATTGCCAAAACGATTTGGAGATTTAGTTGCAGTTACGCATCTCAAGATAAACATATTTACAAAAACAAACCTTTTGATTTATTAATTGTGCCATTAAAATATATAAGGAAATAATTATTTTATTATTATTTATATAAATATGCCATTAGAATAAGGGAAATTACCTAGAATATTGCATAAAAGTAGGTTTATTACTAGACTACTACGTTGAGATTTCTGTCTTACTAGAAAAACACATAAAAATTTGTAAATTACATATGAACCAGAGTTGTGTGTTTTATTATGATGTATGCCATTTATAATTAAATTTGGTCGAAAAAAACTTAAGATCTTATGTTCTTGCTCTTGTTTTCTTGTTTTTGTTTTTATTTCTTTTTGAATCGATGTTTGTTTGATTTTTGTCAAATCCTCCTTTACTCTGATTCTGCAAGAAAAGAATCGACTGTTGGATAAATTCCCATAAGATACAAGAAAAAAGCTTTACTTCTCCAATAAAAGTTTCAATCTTTTTTTCTTGTTAGGGTTTTCTCTCTCTTTTCTTTGAGATATTTCAATCAGAGGAGATATATCAAAAAAATGATAGATTTCAGTCGAGTCCAGAAAGAGCTTCAAGATTGCAGCAGAGACAACGATTCTTTGGGTATCCGGGTCAGCCCGAAAGCCGATAATCTCACCCGACTCACCGGAGATAATCTCACTGTTCACTTTCTCACTTTCTCTCTTTCTCTCTCAAGAACAAAGTAGATCTAGTTGTAGATCTAGTGTTTATTTTCAATGTCGTACGAATTTTTTGTGAAGAAGGAAAGAAGAAATGTTGTTGCGTGTGTGTTGTCCGTCGTCTCTCTTCTACCTCCGACCACTTCATCTCTTCAGTTCAACTTCGAAACTCCCTTTTTGTCTCTCCTTTCGCCGACAATTTCGATTGACCTGATCTTCCTTCGGTCGGATGGAGTCTTCTTCGGCTTCGTCTTCGTCTCCGACGACTGTAACAGATTCATCTACTGATTCTTTAGCGAAAGATCTGCAGAATCAAACTCTTGGAGCTGTTGATGAAGGTTGTTGTAAGGTTAAATGGAAGGTCGAAGATTTTAACTGGGACCACTCCTTTGTTAAGGAATTGCCTGGTGATCCCAGAACCGATGTTATCTCTTGTGAGGTATCCAATTTTTTTTTTTTTTGTTTCGATCTTTGAAAAGGAGAGAATTAGGAAGAATCTTGATTTGCTTTTTTCATTTCTCTGTCAATGATTGATGTGGTTTTTAATCTTATGATTCATGTCTTATATTTAGTGTTGTTTAATTTGGAATCATGAGGAATATTCAGGTAACTCTAAGCTCCTCTGATGCAAAAGGCTGGACATGTAGTTTATTCAGGTAATATATGTCAGCTATCTCTTTTTTTAATTGACTAGATTTTGAATTTTTGACTGTGCCATCAGGGACTTTTGAAACATGATTTATCTCTTGTTCTTCCTTTTATCGATGAGTGATGGTTTTGATGGATGGTTTTTGTCTTCTCTGCACTACATCTCTCAACCGATTTTTTTTTTCTTTCTATGTAAGTGAAAACATCTCTGTCTTTCTTTGATGCAGATCGAATAGGCACGGGATTACAGTGTGGGAGGTGCTGAGAGAAAGCATTGTGGCAGTGCGTATGATTTCAGAGTTTAACTTTCAGGTTACCTTTCATCCATAAACCTTTTGCCTAGTGGTTGCTTTATCTAATATGGGCTATTGTTGGTCCTCTGTTTATGGTGTTTCCCAGATGTTCTTGCTGAGTACACGCACATTTAGATGAGAGATGTTCCACGATGTCTCGATTGAGATAAACCAGATGGTGTTTGG